>NC_136968.1:11984894-11999894 GCF_032717465.1 Coenobita brevimanus | reverse complement strand
TCCTATCACACACACCATAGGGTCCTTCATATTCTACATAGTTTTCTTTGCACAAGGCTGCTATAATATGACGAAGGGGTATGCGAAGGAGTGCAGCGAGACCCCCCGCGGATTCCAGTACTACGCTGTGGTAATCCTTTTCCATTCATCGGGGAACGATCTCCCTTTCGTGCTTTAAGACTACCCAAAGATGCGGATAGGGGAAGGTGAACGCCTTCCCACAGCTTAAGACTACGGCCGTTTGACTCCACCCTGTTCAGAAGAACTGTATGTGGGGAGCCTCCCCACACATGAGAGTTGTATTCCACACAGGGGTGGATAACACCCGTGTATAGAGTCAACAGTTGTGCAGGAGTAAAGAAGGAACAGAGTCGGCTTAGCACACCCAATCTCTTGGAAGCATATTTAAGAAGAGATGTAATATGATCTTTCTAAGACAAGTACCGAATGAACGAAAACCTAAGCATGTTCAAGGATGCTGCAGGATTAAGCTGAATATTATTAAACATTAGTGGGTACACCTGTGGAAGATTTTGTCGGGTTGATAGGTGTAAGAACTGAGCCTTTGATGCATTAAAAACAACAAGATTATTTTTACCCCAGTCACAGATACAAGCCAAGTCAGACATTAGGTGTGCCATAGCCTCATCCCTTGTTTGCTGAAGTAACTGCTGAGATGAACGTTGCAGGAACCGAATGGAAAGGTGAAGGGTGGAGTCATCAGCGTACGAGTGGATAGGGTTAGCTGTACAGCTTAGAAGGTCATTGATGAATAAAAGGAAGAGAGCTGGTGATAGGACAGAGCCCTGAGGAACACCACTCTCGATAGGTGTAGAAGAAGAACAATGGCCGTCTACAACAGCGGCTATAGAACGGCCAGAAAGGAAGCTATAGATGAAGGCACAGAAACAAGGATAGAAACCATAAGAGGGCACTTTAGAAATTAGAGATTTATTCCAGACTCGATCGAAAGCCTTTGAGATGCCAAGTGCAATGGCAAAGCTTTCCCCAAAGTCCCGAAACGAGGATGACCGTACAAGTGCAAAACTTTCCACAATCCTTCTGTGTCCACTTTGTCATATGCTGTTTCCAGATCCATGAATTTCATAAACACCTTGTGGTCCTCACAGACCTTCTCTGCTATCTGTCTCACCGCGAATATTTGATCCACACATCCTCTGCCACTTCTTAATCCATCCTGTTCCTCACTCACTAAGACTTCTGTATTACTTTCTGTATAATAATTTTTCCATATACCTTCCATAGTACACTTGATAAACTTATGTCACGATAATTCTTGCTCAATCACAACCTTTTTCCATTCTGCTGGCACAGTTTCACTCATCCATGCCTTCTTATATATCTCCAACAAGCACTTCATTCCATTCTCTCCACTATATTTATTCATCTCTGCATACACCTTATCAACCCCAGGTGCTTTCCCATTTCCAGTCGTTTCACAGCACTCTTCACATGTGTGAGTGTCATTTCTCGTGGCACTGCATTCCTTCTCTGCACACACCCCAAACCAATCTTGTTTATATCTGCTCTGCTCTAGCGATTCCCGTTCTTCAGGATTTCAAAATATTCTTTCCATCTGGTCCTTACTTCATCCTAATGGGCTAATGATCTACCACCTACTTCCTTCACACCATCACATTTCTTTCCATTTCTACATTTCCGCACCTCTTTGCAAAATAACTTCCTATTTTCAGAGTAGTTTGCATTTATTTTTTTTCCTAGATCATCATTTACCTCCTTCTTTTTCCTCATCACTAATCTCTTTACGTGCTTCTTGCTTTCAGTATATTTAGTTCTTATTTCAACTGCAGCCCTGTCCTGTAACCACTTTAGCCACATCGTCCTCTTTTCCTCCACTGCTCTCTTAACCTGATCATCCCACCAAGCCGTACCTTTCTTCTTTGCTGTTACTCTTGCCATAGCACACGCCGCTTTAGCATTTCTAACTAAAGAATCCCTAAATGCGTTCCACAGGCTGTCCAGATCCATTTCATTCCAATTCATTGATTCTAACTCCTCTCCTACTTTGGTCCTGTAATCATCTGCCATTTCTTTGATCCTCAACTCCTCAACTTTCAATCTTTCTTCCTGACTGCTCCTCCCCCTTCTGATCCACCTCACTCCTTTCAGTTTGATCTTGCATACCACAATCATATTATCTGAGAGACCTCCACATCGTCCTCTCACGGTCCTCGTGTCAGCAACCATTCCCAGCATCGACCTCTCTAAGAGCACGTAACCAATCAAGCTTCTTTCAACACGATCCCCGTTCCCTCTATACCATGTATATTTATGTGCATCTTTGTGTTTGAAATACGAGTTACAAATGCGCAACTTCCTCTCCTGACACATATCCTTCAGTCTCTTCCCATTACCACTTTCTCCTGGTACTCCATTACAACCCATTACGTTATTCTTAGGACCAGTGCCTACTCTTCCATTAATATCACCTATTATGATCACTTAATAGCTCCTGGGCATTTTCCCCACTACTTCATCCAGCTCATTCCAAAACCTGTCTTTCTCTCTCTCACTCCTGTCCTCACACGGTGCATATGACACAATGACCGCCACTTTCGCCTTTTCAAACTTGAACTCGACATACATACACCATGAGCTGACACACTTGTGATCTCTCATTCCACTCTGCCACACCTGATTCATCAGCAAAGCTACTCCTTCCTTGCATCTTCCTCGCCCATTCATGTCCGATCTTACACATTTCACACCCTCCCACTCCTCCACTTTACACCCTTTCATCTTTGTCTCACACAGTGCCATCACGGCATATCTCGCACTCTTGAACACATTCACCACTTCCACCCTTCTGCTCTCCTCATTCACACCTCTCACATTCCACATGGCCATACGAATATGTCCATTTGGTTGGGGCCCAAAAGTTAAAGTTTAATGCTCAAACTAACAACAAAACATTCAGGACTCATAAGGATAATGTAATGGCAAAAAACAGGTTAAATATATGGTTAACTGCAATAGCCTCTATTAACAAGAAATTAGCAAGAGCAAATTTATCTAAGTCAGCCCTGATAAAATGACAATACCAGATAATACTCAGTGAATGCAAGATATATTATTACAGATACAAAATAATATTAATAAGGGCTGACACCCAAAACACATGAATCACAAAAACCTTACTAGGCCTAAGAATTAACACCTTACGCTACACAGTACGAGAAAAAATGCAATAACAGTTATACTCAAATTACACAGCTGCTAGATGGTTGGAGACTTCCTGAGCACTCACAATAATAACAACTGTACAGGGGAGGACAGAGATGTGAACAAAATGAGGAGTAGATCTAAGTGGCAATAATGTAGAGACTGAGCTCATTAAATAGGGGCCGGCAGAGCTTGATACAACTTGTAAGAAGGACGCGCAAATGAAGCCATGGGGACAAAGAGTTGACATTTCTGCTCTGAACAACAGAAAGAACGACTTACTCTACTATAAGGGTAGAAGGGGGGACTGAGGTAGAACACGCTCGTGATCAAACATGCAGCATGCTGTACGTTAGAATTACACAAAGGATGATGAAATCATAGGCTATGTAACACCTCCCCACAAAGAAAAAGAAATTTACAAAGGAAATTTCTTATTACTCTAAAATAATCTGTTTAAAGTCTAGATAAGCAATTTGCAATAACATTTTCTTTCCCCTTGACATATTGTATGTCTAATGAATACTCCTGAAGAAGTAGACTCCATCTTGTCAATCTCTGATTTTTATCTTTAAACTTAGTAAGGAATTTCAGTGGGTTATGATCGGTATAAATGACTATGGGGTCAAAACCAGAACACAAATAAAATGAAAAATGCTGTAAACCCAAAATCAAGGCCAAAAGCTCTTTCTCAATAGTTGAGTAGTTCTTTTGAGGTGGAGTGAACTTCTTACTGTAATAAGATACAGGGTGTTCAATACCCTGATCATCCTCTTGCAGCAAAACAGCCCCAGCTCCTGTATCACTTGCATCAACAGCCATCTTAAAAGGCTTAGCAAAATTTGGAGTAGCGAGCACTGGCTGACTTAATAGGATAGCTTTAAGTTTGTTGAAAGAGGATTCACAGTTATCGGTCCAGACAAATTTAACTCCCTTTTTCAGTAGGTCTGTAAGTGGTAATACAAGAATTGAAAAGTTAAGAACAAATTTCCGGTAATAACCTACCATTCCCAAAAATCTTTGTAGCTCTTTCCTACTTTTAGGTCTGGGAAGATCACTTATAACCTGAACCTTAGCTCCTGGTGGTGCAACATGTCCATCACCAATTACGTACCCAAGGTACTGAACTTTAGCTTGACCAAACTCACACTTTGATAAATTAGCTACAAGATTAGCCTGAACCAAATGTTCAAGAAATTTACTGACATGGCATAGGTGATCTTTCCAGTTATCACTGAAGATTAATACATCATCAAAATAAACAACACACCCTGCCAAACCCTCTGTTACAACATTCATGAGCTTCTGAAATGTGGCTGGTGCATTCATCATACCATATGGCATTACAGAACATGCGAAAGTCTTTCCTAGTGTTACAAAACATGAGATCTCCCTAGCACGTTCAGTCATAGGCACTTGCCAGTATCCCTTCAACAAATCAAACTTACTTATGTACCTAGCCTTTCCGATCTTGTCTATGCAATCTTCCACACGAGGGAGAGGGTAAGTGTCTGTTTTGGTTATGTGATTAACACGTCTGTAGTCGATGCAAAGCCGCTGTGACCCACCTGGCTTAGGGACTAGAGTGACAGGAGAACTCCACTTGCTCTGACAGGGCTCAATCATCTTGTGGTCCAACAGGTAGCCGAGCTTCTTCTGGATGAGAGGAAATTTCACTGGGTTCACACGGTAAGGAGGCAATTTAATTGGCTTTGCGTCTCCAACATCGACATCATGCATCAACACAGTGGTTCTTCCTGGAGTGGCACGGAACACTTGCGGGTACTCCTGCAGTAGTGCCGAAAACTCCTGCCTTTCCTCAGGAGCTAGATGAGAAAGCTTAGTCTGGAGATCATTCATGATATCAGGATTCTTCCCCAAACTATCACTCAGGCTCATGCTGCATGGGAGAGCTTCACTTGCAGACTCGGGTGGAACAGCTTCAGTGCAGACTGGGTTATTTTCGTCCCGCCTGTGATATAACTTTAGCATGTTGATGTGACAAAGTTGCTTGTTCTTTCTACGATCTGGTGTGGCGATGACATAGTTGACATCACTGAGTTTCTTCTCCACGAAATAAGGACCACTAAACATGGCTTGAAGAGGTTCCCATGCACTGGTAGCAGAATCAAAACCTGATCTCCTGGCTGAAAGTGGCGTAACCTGGACTTCTTATCATACCAAGTCCTCATCTTCTCCTGAACAGCTCCTAAAGTCTCTCTCGCCAGCTGTAAAGCAGTGGACAGCCGTTCTTTGAACTTCATCACATACTCCAGGAAGTTGACATCATCTTCCTCCGACAGCCAGCATTCCTTGAGTAGCTTAAGGGGTCCTCTTACTTCATGGCCAAACAGTAGTTCAAAAGGTGAGAAGCCCAGTGATTCATTTGGAGATTCTCTTGCGGCAAATACAACGAATGGAAGACCTTTATCTCAGTCTTTCTGATGTTCCAAACAGTATTTCTTGATCATCGATTTGAGTGTTTGATGATATCTCTCCAACGCTCCTTGGATCTGGGGATGGTAAGCTGAAGACGTGATCTGGGTGATGCCCAACTCTTTCAGAGACTGCTTGAAAACATTTGACATAAAATTACTTCCTCGGTCTGACTGTACCTCCTTGGGCAGACCAAACTTTGTGAAGAACCCCAGGATTTCCTTAACCACGTTCTTTGCTGAGATATTTCTAAGTGGAATGGCTTCAGGATAACGAGCAGCCATATCAATCAGGGTCAACACATAAGAAAATCCTGAAGAAGTCTTAGGAAGAGGGCCCACAATATCCACCAACACACGGGTGAATGGCGCCTCAAAAGGGGGAATGGGAACTAGAGGTGCAACCTTTTCGGTCTGATTACACTTCCCCACAACTTGACAGATGTGACATGACTTACAATACCAGGAAACATCCCTGAAGATACCTGGCCAGTAGAAGTGTTTCAAAATGCGTGCCACAGTCTTCCTCACTCCAAGGTGTCCCGCCAAACTGGAATCATGAGCCACTCTAATGATATCCTGCCTACAAACACGAGGGATGACAACTTGATGTACAACCTCCCATTCACAGTCAGCTGATGCTGTTGGGGGTCTCCACTTCCTCATAAGTACTCCTGACTTCATATAATAACAAGTAGAAGCACCAGCTGACTCTTCATCACTGCAAGCAGAGTCAGCTAGACCTTTCAGCTCAGGGTCAGCAACCTGCAACTCAACCAACTCTTGACGAGACAAATTATCAACACTATGGGGTACTGCCTCATCTGGTGAGTGGTCCAAATTAGCAAGAAAAGTGTCAGCTAGGATAACATCATCATCATCATTATCCTCTAAGTCACCAGTAACTTTAGACTTAGCCCTAGTGACAGCACATGCAGGGAACACATCAGGGACATCACAATCCTGGGTCGCAGCCACTGGCTCACTAGACAACTGAGGAGCTGGACACACTTGACTTCCACCAATATCATTTCCAAGTAAGAAAGTTACACCTGACATTGGGAGTGTCTCAACCAACCCAACCATAACGGAACCATTAACAAAACCAGACTCTAAATTCACTCTGCACAGAGGGACAGAGAAGTAATTATTCCCTACACCTTGTAAGATTGCAGTTTCATCAGAGGAATTAACATTAGAGCCTAGAACACTGGTCAGCATAAGGGATTGGCAAGCACCTGTATCACGATATATTTTAACTGATTTCCTGTCATTACTGTCCAGAGGACTGACAAAACCTTCAGACATGAAATTATCACATGAACTCTTGAGAGTGTCACCCACGTTACTGCCCAAAAGAGGAGCTCCAGCATGAGAATTTAATTTACCCCTCAAAGCAGGTTCAGTTAACTCAGTTGAAGAATTCTGGGAACTCTCAAGGGTGGACACTAGACCAATTGACTGAATATTTAAAGACTCCTTTTTGTTCACATCACGCTGTCCCCTGAAACATTTCTCCGTAGTATGACCAACCTTACTATAATAAGTACATTTACTTTTCTGAAATCTAGAGGTGAAGCTGGTATTTACTTCCTGAGAAACATCATCTTTATTCTCTTTCCTGTTACCTGTACTCTGAGTAGAGGCAACGTACTTACTCTCAGCTTTCCTTTTCTCTTTAGAATATCTCTTGTGAGTGAGAACATATTCATCAGCTAAAACTGCAGCATCAGACAAATTATCTATTCTTTTCTCATCAAGATATAGGCTTACATCTTTATTAATTCACCTTTTGAAATCCTCCAGCAAAATCATCTGCTTAAATTTGTCAAAATCAGAATCCACATTCTTAGAATTTAACCACTGCTCTAACAGATCTTCTTTGATTTTTGCATACTCAACATGGGATTGCTTATCTTGCTTATAAGTTGTCCTAAATTTTACTCTATAGGCTTCAGGAACAAGCTCATAGGCCTTAAGAATCAAGCTCTTAACTACATCATAATTATGAGATTGATGCTGAGGCAAAGATGCATACTTTACTTGAGCTTTACCGGTGAGAACAGTTTGAGAGAGTACTGGCCAATTCTTTTTGGGCCAATTAAAACCTGTAGCTACCCTCTCAAACAACTGAAAATACTTTGTTAAATCAGATTCATTAAAAGGAGGGACAAGTTTAACATTTTTAGCCACATCAAAATATCAGAGCTAGATGATCCAGTTCCACCTTGTTTCATGCGATACTCATGGTCTGCCTGAATCCTAGCAAGTTCAACTTGTGCGTGAAACTCAGCCTCCTGAATACGAGCCTGAGACTCCGCCTCCTTAGTCTGAGACTCAGCCTCCTTAGCACGAGCCTGAAACTCATCTTCCTTAACACATGCCTCCTGCAGAGCTAGCTGTATCTTAGCTATTTCAATCTGCGTTTGTTCATTTGGAGGAGTTACATTAAACAAGCTTTTATTAATCATGCCAACAATTTGATCTTTAGAATGATGAGAGTGAACTGCAATTCCCAATTGTTGAGCAACAAGCTTAAGTTCATTCTTTGTTCCGTTTTCTACATCACACACTGTTTGCACATTTGACAAAAAATCTTTGGCTTCATCAAGCGTAGTAATAGTAGACATCATGAATAAATCACAGTCACAAAATATCAAGCAATATCCTTATGATAATATCCTGAATATCCTGATAAGAGGTCGCCAAATTTATGTTAGGGAACAGAGAAAGATAATGTACACTTTAAGTGAGAATACTAAAAATCACTACTGCCCCGTAAAGTTCCAGGTTCAAAACAAAAGAGTTAGATAAAATTACAAGTTAAAGTTTAATGCTCAAACTAACAACAAAACATTCAGGGCTCATAAGGATAATGTAATGGCAAAAAACAGGTTAAATATATGGTTAACTGCAATAGCCTCTATTAACACGAAATTAGCAAGAGTAAATTTATCTAAGTCAGCCCTGATAAAATGACAATACCAGATAATACTCAGTGAATGCAAGATATATTATTACAGATACAGAATAATATCAATAAGGGCTGACACCCAAAACACATGAATCACAAAAACCTTACTAGGCCTAAGAATTAACACCTTACGCTACACAGTACAAGAAAAAATGCAATAACAGTTATACTCAAATTACACAGCTGCTAGATGGTTGGAGACTTCCTGAGCACTCACAATAATAACAACTGTACAGGGGAGGACAGAGATGTGAACAAAATGAGGAGTAGATCTAAGTGGCAATAATGTAGAGACTGAGCTCATTAAATAGGGGCCGGCAGAGCTTGATACAACTTGTAAGAAGGACGCGCAAATGAAGCCATGGGGACAAAGAGTTGACAATCCTGCTCTGAACAACAGAAAGAACGACTTACTCTACTATAACGGTAGAAGGGGGGATTGAGGTAGAACACGCTCGTGATCAAACATGCAGCATACTGTACGTTAGAATTACACAAAGGATGATGAAATCATAGGCTATGTAACAATATATAGATAGATAGATAGATAGATATAGACACACACACACACACCTGCTACTATTCGCATTAAGGAGAAAGGTAAGAAGCTGACGATCCCAGCCATCACGTGATGCTGACCGACCCAGTGAATTACACACACACACACACACACACACACACACACACACACACACACACCTGCTACTGTTAGCAGCAATTACAACTTGCACCCTCAAATCTCTCCTCCTGCATTACTTTTCTAAAATATTATGCCTCCTATGTTTTCACTACAGTCATATGATCTCGATCTTAATGTCTGCCATATACCATTGACAACAGAATCCTCCGTAATCAGTCTTATACGGCAAATGGTTCACGATGATCATGCTGTGGGATGTATAAATGCATGTAAGGTGACAACATTCTTTTGTTCGGGTAGATTTTAGAGTTGTTTGAGAAGATATAAATCGGTGTCGGTGATTGCTTCAATAAAACAAGCAAAGTAGGAGGGAGGGAGTAGATTGTCTGAGGGAGTAGACTGTAGCACCAGTCGAGCAGGGCAGTACTCCCAAGGTGGATGGAAACCTGATGACAGGGAGAGCTGGAACTCCCGTTTCATCAGCCCTCGGGACTAACTCCTGACCATCCCCCTTTGCTGAACTTTTTCGGTGTTTCAGTAACACAGAGAGTAGGCCAGCATGCTCTCCAGTACCAGTTTCTCTAACTGTCGACACCAAACTACATGCACACTACACATTATACTTCCTTTCCAAAATAAATAAATAAATAAATAAAATAAAATGGCACCTAAAAACGTAGCCTCGGAGCCCCCAGGGGTGGGGACCATAAATGCCCCCACCATCCGCCCCTCTCCTGTTGACGACTCATCGAGCTGTCTGGAACCACAGTCTGACTCACTTCTTCATTCTG
Source organism: Coenobita brevimanus (assembly GCF_032717465.1). Classification (NCBI taxonomy): domain Eukaryota; kingdom Metazoa; phylum Arthropoda; class Malacostraca; order Decapoda; family Coenobitidae; genus Coenobita; species Coenobita brevimanus. The sequence continues at coordinate 11,989,850 of NC_136968.1, read as the reverse complement.
GAACATTCACGGCCTCTCCTCTAACCTTCTCTCTGCTGAGTACCACCTCTCCTCCTCAAAGCCTCACCTTCTCTTCTTAACTGAGACTCGGCTGTCTGAGGCAACTGATGGCAAACTTTTTTCTGTATCCTCCTACTTTCTCTATACTCACTTCAAAGCCAAAGGTGGCTGTTGTGTATATGAAACGCAACGACTTATCTTGCTCTCGTGTTCCTGAACTTGATTCTTCTGAATTCTCTACTCTCTGGCTTCGGCCTTTGTGTCATTCTCTAACTAAATATACCTGTGATGTTTGCTTGTCCTCTAATTCTACTTACTATAAAAAAATTCTTCGAGTATCTTACTTCTACGATGGAACACATCCTATCCGTTTCTTCTTTCTCTGAAATCTCCATTCTAAGAGATTTCAGTGTTAACCATCACCTTTGGCTCTCCTCTCCTCTCACAGATCCACCTGCTGAACAAGCCTACATCTTTCTATCCTTAATGACCTAGAGCATCTTGTACAGCACCCTACCTGTATCCCTGACTGCCTTGGAGTGAGTTCCATCATACTTGACCTCTTCCTTACGACTGCTTACACTGTTAATCTTTCCCCTCTGTTGGGCTTCTCCAATCACAACCTAATTACATCAACCTGTCCTATAGCTCCTGTACGGCCTGTGGACCCTCCAAAGAAACGTCGGTTGTGGCACTTTGAAGCTGCTGATTGGGAGGCCCTCAGGCAGTACTTCTTTGATTTTCCCTGGAATGATTATTGCTTCCATGGCCAGGAGCCATCTGAGTGTGCCTCACTCATTACGGAGGTTATTCTCTCCTGCATGGAAGCATACTTTCCTTTCTCATATCCTTTGACTTATGCAAGAAAGCCTTGGTTTAATCACGCTTGTTCTAATGCTGTTCACAACAAGGAGAGGGCCTATAAAAGGTACCGGAGCCAACTCACCCCTGAATCACATCTTTTTTATGTTTCTGCCTGGAATCGTGCTAAGTCTGTTCTTCACCTTGCTAAAAATAAATGCTCTCAACTCTCCAACTCGAATTCTTCCCGCTCCTTCTGGGACCTTGCCAAAATCCTTTCTGACAACTTTACCTCATCATCCTTCCCTCCTCTTTTCTACTCTGATGGTTCTGTAGCTAATTCTTCTACTGATAAAGCAGATCTCTGCACTGAGACTTTCTCCTCCAATTCACCTTAGACTATTCAGGTACTGCTCCTCCATAACTTCCCCCCTCTGACATCCTCATAGCTGAGATTAAAATTTCTTCAGCTGGTGCATCTTCTGCCATCACTGACCTCAATACTAACAAGGCAAATGGGACTGATGGGGTCCCACCAGTTGTTCTCAAGAATTGTATTTCTTTGCTTACACCCTGCTTAGGTAAACTCTTTCGTCTTTGTCTATCAACTTGGACCTTTCCTTCTTGCTGGAAGTTTGCTCTCATTTAGCCAATCCCAAAGAAGGGTGACCATTCCCAACCATCGAACTATCGCCCATTTGCTTTAATATCATGTCTCAAAATTTTTTGAGTCCATTCTTAACAGAAGAAAAATAAAGTATCTTTCCTATCGAGTCTGGCATAAATCTTCAATATCCAAACTACCCTCTTACGGTTTCCATCTTTCCCTCTGTGTCTTTGTCTGTAGCTTCCTTTCTGGTCGTTCTATAGCTGATGTTGTAGGCGGTCACCTTTCTTCTAGATCTATCAACAGTGGTGTTCCTGAGGTCTAAGTACTATTACCAACTCTCTTCCTTTTATTCATCAATGACCTAAGTTGTACATCTAACCCTATCCACTCATACGCTGATGATTCCACCCTTCACTTTTTCATTCGGTTTCCTCAACCGAATTACTTCAAGAAACAAGGGATGAGGGTATGTCTGATTTTGCTTGTATCTCTAACTGGGGTAAAAATAACCTTGTTGTTTTTAATGCATCAGCGACTCAGTTCTTATACCTATCAACCCGACAAAATCTTCCCATCTTGGATCATCCTCTCATCCACCTACCCTATCCATCCACTGACACCTTGCCTCCCACACCTTACTGTCACCTAACCCACAATCACCCATCCGTCAATGCTGTCCCACCACACCCACCCAAACTTGCCCACACACCCCTGCCACACCATGCCACCTCACAACCCTGCCCCACCACACCCAACCACCCACCACCCACCCTGTCCCTCCATTCACCACACCGTCAACTCAGCCGATCCTTTATAGCTAATAATGATATGGTTGCAGAATTAAAAAGCCTCTGTCGTGGTTCAGCTGCCATGTTTCCCATGCTGAAAACTTGATTATTTTGAAATAGTTTTAATCTCAGCCATAAGGCAAACCACTTTAGCAACCGTGATGCACACCTGCCAATAAGTCAACCTGGTACAGTCAGCATTGTGAATCCCATCTCTCTCCGTGAATGTGAACCTTCAGTTGGTCAGACTCATGTTTCTGAGCCATGTGAGTGAGCGGGAGAGGCAGGTCAGGGAATTAGGGAATTTCGGGACAAGGTAGGAGGTCAGAGAGTAAGGAGGATGGCAGGTCACAATGGTGCTTGAGGAGAGTAAATAGAATAGCTGGAAAGGAAAACCGAAGGACTTATTGTTTCCAAAATACTTACTACACCCAGGAAAACTTAAGAAAAACATATATACTATTTAACTAAATGTTACAATTTATTTTACTTATTTACCACAGAACAGGTTACTCCAACCCAAGATAATATCTGCTTATAAGTGTTCACTCACACACACACACACACACACACACACACGCAGTGATATATATATATATATATATATATATATATATATATATATATATATATATATATATATATATATATCATATACGAGGTCTGTCCAGAAAGTATCCAGCCGTTGTGAATAACTTGAAAAGCAGTCGCTTAGCCTTGATGTAACTTGGTAGGCAATCAGAGGAGACTGTCCTGCGCATGCATGACCAGCCACATTCCCGTGAAAAAACTCAGTTGGCCGCCAGGCAGACGCCGTTGAGTGGACGTGGGAACTCTGTGACCATCACATTCTCAATAACCGAGCTAGTAGGTCAGCACATCTGTGTCAAGTTTCGCAACAAAATTGATCATTCGTCTGCAGAAACTATTTGAATAATTAAGAAGGATTCCGGTGAGGATTCAATGAGGGTATCCCAAATAAAATTGTGGCACAGACGCTTTAAAGATAGGCGAGAATCCTTTGAGAGTGATCCACGTTCTGGAAGGCCTTCACCAAGCAGAACACCCGAAAATGTTGAACGCATGCAGGCTGCAATCAACGAAAATCGGCGATTGAAAGTGTGAGAATTAGAAGATAATCTAGGGGATTCCACGGACTAGTGTTTCAGAGATTTTGATGGAAGATCTTGGCATGAAAGAATGTGTGGCGGCAAAATTCGTTCCACAGCTCCTCGTTGCGAAGAGCAAGAAGAGAATTTCGTGCTGAGGTTACCCAGAGGAGTTACTTCAAACTGCTAACAATGATCCACATTTCCTCAAACAGGTCATAGCCGGAGATGAGTTGTGGGTCTACGGTTATGATCCTGAAAATAAAGCCCAGTCGTTCCAATGGAAGTCGCCTGTGTCTCCACGGCTGAATATGCTGCAAAGTCGAATTAACGTCAAGGCCATGCTGACGGTGTGTTTTGATCATGAAGGTGTTGTTCACCACGAATACGCTCCTCTTGGCGAGACAGTAACGAAGGGATACTACATCGAAGTTCACCGCGGGCTGAGGGATGCAAGAAGAAGAAAATGGCCGCAGCTGTGGGCCAGTGATGACAGGCAGCTTCATCATGACAATGCGCCCGCCCATTCTTCGCATTTCATGCAGCGTTTTTTGGCAAAATATCACATCACTCAGGTCTCTCAGCCTCCCTACAGCCCAGATTTGGTTCCCTGCGACTTCTGTTTTTTTCCCAGTGCTAAAATCGCTGTTGAAAGGGAAGAGATTTCAGACCATGGACGAGATTAAGGAGAACGCGACAAGACCTGCTGATGGATATCCTGAAAGTGGAAAGCAAGCTGGGAGAAGTGTGAGGTCCCAAGGAGAGTACTTTGAAGATAACTAAGACTTCATTGTCCTTGTAAGCCATATTTATTTATATCAAATGGCTGGGAACTTTCCCGACCGACCTCGCATTTTTGTTGTAGCGCGCGCGCGCGCGCGCGTGAGAGAGAGAGAGAGAGAGAGAGAGAGAGAGAGAGAGAGTTCTCCAGCCCGCTCACACGCAGTTGTTTTCTACGAAATTTTGCACATGCCTCCGGATTCATTAAAAAAAAACTCCGCATGCAAATATTCGTTAAACATTATTCATTTTGAGCTTTGTTAAGAGGGGAGCATTGTTAAGAGTAAATTTCTGGTGTTAGGAGGTTCGAGGATACGAGCCACTGTTTTGTGAGGAGTGTACAGCTCCGTTCAGAAATTCGTACTACACCTGATGTGGAAGGCGCTAGTCTCGGCCCCTCCTTCCCAGACGACAGGTTACAGTTTCCGAACCTCCGAAGAGCAACTGAAATTTAGCTAGTATCAAAGCAGAGTCATTCGCTCACCGACTGTTAAATGAAATGAGAATTTTATTCTCACACTCGTAGGTATCAGTCAATCTTACTGCTGATTAAATGATGAAATTATGTTTATATTCGCTTGCCTTAAAAAGTATAATACAGTAATAATAGCAGAAATGCACATAACAGAATATAAGAAGTTCGGCTATGAATCAGTGTGATTAGGCGAGCTAGTGAGTTATCACATGTCTTAATCCCTAGACACGGGCATTATTTCAGCTAACCATCTTTGCTCAGTATCTATAACCTGTTCTACCGCTTCAAGGAAAATCCATGCAGCTAAAAATGCTGTATGCAGTCAAAATATTCAAACATTTAAGAAATATCAGAACAGTTAAAACTCATATTCATACTCAAAACCAGATGAAG
>NC_136968.1:11956331-11984794 GCF_032717465.1 Coenobita brevimanus | reverse complement strand
CACTGCCAGGCTTCGCTACTGTAGGCTATGCCGCAACGTGTTCAGGTTCATGTTGTGTGGGTGGTTTTAGTCAATTATTTATTATGAATTTGTTTTCGAGCATTGTAAATTTTAAAATGTAAAAAAAATGTAAGTCATCTGTTGATCTGCCTTCCAGGCTGTCTCTCTCTCTCTCTCTCTCTCTCTCTGCTAGTTTGACTCTCTTTACGGTACAGGTATATGTCTTTGCTGACCCTCGAGACCGTAACTAAATCAAGCATTGGCCCTCGAAAGGTTTTGAGTTTGACATCCCTGCTATAGGGGGTTACGGACACACACACACACACACACACACACACACACACACACACACACAAGTATATAAACAAGATGATAAAGTTGATGTACTCAAATATGGATGGAATGGTATCTAAATTAATAGAGATGAATGATTATGTCAGAGAAAATGAACCACATATAATATGCCTAACTGAAAAAAAATTAACACCAAGGATATCAAATGACATACTGAACTTAGAGGAATATAATATATGGAGAAGAGATAGAAACTTAAAAAAAAAAAAGGAGGATGAATTATAATATTAACTAAGAAAAATCTAAAAGTCAATGAAATAAAACTAGATATACCATCACAAGTAGAGCTGATTGCAGTAGAGATCAACACATCTGAAGGGAAAATAATTGTGGCCAATATGTACATGCCACCCAGATCAAACACATGGGAAAGAGACGAATATGAGGACTTGGCAGAGAGTACAATTCAGAGTTTAAGAACATTACTACATAAAATGGATGAGAAATCGGAAAGAATGATACTAACTGGAGATTTTAATATAAATATAAATTGGAATACTCTAGATATAATTAGCTAAGAAAGCTGTTGGAACCAAAATCTCCTGGATCTCGTGCAAGAGTTTTTCCTAACGCAGCATGTGAGGGAAACCACCAGAAAAAGAGGACTTGATGTACCTTCAATGCTAGATCTCATATTTACTAGGCAGTTTAATATATCACCCTCCATTCGGCAAAAGCGATCATGCAGTACTAAATTGCAACTTCAGGATAGCATATGACATAGTTAACAGCAATGACAGTTACAAAAAGAGTCTAAACTATAAAAGGGGAAATTATCATGACCTAAAGAATTATTTCTTAGAAGTTGATTGGGAGAATGAGCTTAGAGGACAAGATTTAATTGCCGTGTATAAAAGATTCTGTGAATTTTATGAAATAGGAGTCCAGAAGTATATCCCACAGCACAAAGAAGCAGATAAGAAAATACAGAAATGGTTCAATACAGAATGTAAAAAATCAAAAGAAAGAAGAGATTTGTTGTGGAATAGATACAGAAGACAAAATAGTGAAAGGGCATATAATAATTACAAACAGGCAAGAAACGACTATACAAGAATAAGGAGGGAAGCCCAAAAACAGTTTGAGGAGGATGTCATAAATAAAAGTAGTGATCAACCGAAGCTATTTTACACCTACATCAGAAGAAAAACCAAAGTAAAAGATAAAATACAATCCATTACGGACGAGCGAATCACCTATACACAAGAGAAAGATATTTGTGAAGCACTAAATAAGAATTTCCAATCAGTTTTTACAGAAAAAAAAAATTTTGGGAGGGACTATGTGGAACATGCATGCCCACATATACTACCAGATATACAAATAGCAGAAAAAGTAATACAGGAGGAATTAAGTAAATTAGACAGAGGAAAAGCAAGTGGTCCTGATGAAATTTCATGTTGGGTGCTACGAGAATGTGCAAAGGAGTTAAGTAAACCATTATTTTTAATTTTCAAGAAATCCTTAAGTCAAGGTAAACTACCTGATATTTGGAAGAAAGCAAATATTGTCCCCTTATTCAAGAAAGGGAATAGACAAAATCCACTCAACTACCGACCAGTATCACTGACCAGTGTTGTAAGCAAGGTATTAGAAAAGCTTATAAGAAAAGCTTGGGTAAATCATATAGAACAACAAAATATGATAACAGAAAGACAGTTTGGTTTCAGAAAAGGAAAATCATGTGTTACTAATCTGTTCAGCTACTATGACAGAGTAACAGACACAATACAGGAAAGAGAAGGATGGGTGGACAGTACCTCTTTAGATTTCAAGAAAGCATTTGACACAGTACCACACCAAAGACTTTTATGGAAACTGTACCATCAAGGAGGAATTCGAGGCAAACAGTTTTGTTGGATGCAAGATTTTCTCATAAAAAGAGAAATGAGAACAGTACTAAGGGGAAACTACTCATCATGGAAAGAAGTGACTAGTGGAGTATTCAGTGCTGGCACCAATCATGTTTTTAGTGTATATAAATGATATAGACAGTAACACTGGAAATGAAAGCTATCTAAATATGTTTGCAGATGATGCAAAAATACAAAGGAGAATTACTAACACAGACTCTTGTAAAGAGCTACAAGAAGAATTAAATAAACTTCATGAATGGAGTAATACATGGCAAATGGAATTCAATGTGGACAAGTGTCATGTAATCAAGTTTGGTAAAAGTGGAAAAAGACCTGATTGGGATTATACGTTAGGAAATAAAACCCTACACACATCATAAAGAGAGAAGGACCTAGGTGTGATTATCAAAAACAGACTATCTCCGGCTGACCACATCAGTGAGAAGGTACGGAACATGTATACACTACTTGCAAATATGAGAATAGCATTCACATACATAAATGAAGACATGCTAAGAAGGATAATAACATCATTCATCAGGCCAACCTGGAGTATGCATCAGTAGTCTGGAGTCCTCATCTCAAAAAACACAGAGACAAGATTGAAAAATTCAAAGGGCCGCTACAAGATGGATACCAAGCTTATGGGACCTAAGCTACGAAGAAAGACTAAATAAACTGAATCTACCAACACTACAGGAGAGAAGGAAAAGAGGTGACATGATAATGTTATATAAATGCATATCAGGGAAGGAGAAAATAGACATAAATGATTATTTAACATATGGAGAAGCATCAGCAAGAGGACACTGCAAAAAAATGCATAAGAAGGAAGGTGATAAAGACGTAAGGAAATCAGTTTCCCAAACAGAGCAATTGATCATTGGAATGCATTACCGAATGAAATAGTGTGTGCCAAAACAATTTGACAAATTTAAGGATATGTTCGGTAAATATGGTTTAAGACACGGGAGAGTACGAGCTTGACTCATTCCTGTAAAGATACAATTAGGTAAGGTAGGTAAGAACTGGCTGGCTCAGTGGTAGGAGTTCGCACGTTGCTCAGATTGAGAAAAAATCTGGCAGACGAAGCGCATAATTATTGCCCGCCTTGAACAAGGAGATGGGTGTGTACGTGCGTGAAGGCCACAGCCTTCCTCTTAGGTCTGACTATATGAGCTCTCAACTCACCTGCAGGAGGGTAAACGCTGATGATCACGACCATCGCCTAACGCTGATCAACCCGCTGAATTACACACACACACAGATATTCATTTACACACACACAAATCCACACACACGCACACACACACATACACATAAATAAATATATATATATATATATATATATAGTTATATATATAGTTATATATATAGTTATATATAAATAGTTATATATATATATATATATATATATATATATATATATATATATATATATATATATATATATATATATATATATAGTTATATATATATAGTTATATATAGTTATATATTAAATTATATATATATTTAGAGAGAGAGAGAGAGAGAGAGAGATTCACATGAACGTAGTCTATCCGATAGAGTCAATCCGGAGGCTGCCACGTTAAAAAGGGTGCCAAATCTCTGATCATGCACTTCTCACGACATTCAGCCACCCAGCTCGATCCCTTGTCAGTTCCCTAGTCTCACCGACATCCAAACCTCTCTTCCTCACACACTCATCCACCATATCTCCCCACCTTCTCCTTGCCCTACCTCGCTTCCTCCCTCCTTCAAAATCGTTCAGTTATACCTATTTCACATCTCTATGGTTATACATTCTCTCTACATGACCATCCCAACTCAGTATACTTTTTTTGATTCTAGTGTCCACAGACTTCCTCACTCCACATCTTTCACGAATCACATTATTTCGTATCCTATCCACCCTCTGTACTCCACATACATTCCTCAGCAGTCCCATCTCCACTGCTCTTACTCTTGACTTTTCATTTTCTTGCCACACCATAGTCTCACAGCCATATTTTTTTTTTTTTTTTTTTTTTTTTTTTAATGCGAGGAAGAAGGAACCAAAGGCCATGGCCCGCAGTAACAGTTCCTTCCAAGAGAAAAACAAAATACAATAGAAAGCCAAATTCAAGATCCGATCATTTTGAGATGCCTGGACACACTGCGTTTGAAAGACTGGAGATCATAGGCAGCAGGAAATACAGATAGAGGGAGACAGTTCCAGAGCTGACCTGTTGCATAAATAAAAGACTGGGAGTAACGGTTTCTTGCATTAGAGAGTTGGACAGAAAAGGGATGAGAGTTTGCTGCCAGACGGGTGCTACGCGCCCGTCGTAGAGGTGGAGGAATGCAAGCAGACAGTTCAGAGGAGCAGTGACCATTAAAGTAGCGATAGAAAAGAGATAAAGATGCAACAGTGCGGCGAAGAGACAGAGGTTGAAGGGAGTCAGTAAGAGGAGGAGAGTTAATGAGACGAAAAGCCTTTGACTCCACCCTATTGAGAAGAGCTGTATGTGGGGAGCCTCCCCACACACGAGAGTTGTACTCCACACAGGGGCGGATAAAACCTCTGTATAGAGTCAACATTTGTGCAGGGGTAAAGAAAGAGCGGAGTCGGCTTAGCACACCCAATCTCTTGGAAGCAGATTTTACAAGAGATGTAATATGGTCTTTCCAAGATAAGTCCCGAGTAAATGAAACCCCAAGCATGTTCAAGGATGATGCAGGATTAAGCTGAATATTATTAAACATTAATGGGTATACCTGTGGAAGATTTTGTTGGGTTGATAGGTGTAAGAACTGAGTCTTAGATGCATTAAAGACAACCATATTATTTTTACCCCAGTCAGCGATACGAGCCATGTCAGACATTAGGTGTGCCATAGCCTCGTCCCTTGTTTCTTGAAGTAACTGTTGAGATGGGCGTTGCGGGAACCGAATGGAAAGGTGAAGGGTGGAGTCATCAGCGTATGAGTGGATAGGGTTAGATGTACAGCTTAGAAGATCATTGATGAATAAAAGGAAGAGAGTTGGTGATAGGACAGAGCCCTGAGGAACACCACTGTTGATAGATCTAGGAGAAGAACGATGGCCGTCTACAACAGCGGCTATAGAACGACCAGAAAGGAAGCTAGCGATGAAGTCACAGATAGAAGGATAGAAACCGTAGGAGGGCAGTTTGGAAATTAAAGATTTATCCCAGACTCGATCGAAAGCCTTTGAGATGTCAAGTGCAATGGCAAAGCTTTCACCAAAGTCCCGAAAGGAGGATGACCAGGAGTCTGAAAGGTAGGTGAGAAGATCGCCAGTGGAGCGTCCCTGACGAAACCCATACTGACGATCGGAAAGAAGGTTGTGATAGGAAAGATGCCTTAAAATTTTTCTATTAAGAATTGACTCGAAAACTTTTGAAATACAGGACGTTAAAGCAATTGGACGATAGTTGGAGGGTTGGGAGTGGTCACCCTTCTTTGGGACTGGCTGAACAAGAGCAAACTTCCAGCAAGAAGGAAAGGTACAAGTTGACAGACAAAGGCGAAAGAGTTTGCCTAGGCAGGGTGTAAGCACAGAAGCACAGTTCTTGAGAACAACAGGAGGGACCCCATCAGGCCCATATGCCTTGTTAGTACTGAGGCCAGTGATGGCAGAAAATACATCAACTGAAGAAATTTTAATGTCAGCCAAGAGGAAGTCAGAGGGGGGAAGTGATGGAGGAACAGCACCGGAATCGTCTAAGGTGGAATTGGAGGAGAAAGTCTGTGCGAAGAGATCTGCTTTATCAGTAGAAGAAATAGCTACAGAACCATCAGAGTAGAAAAGAGGAGGGAAGGATGATGAGGTAAAGTTGTTAGAAAGATTTTTGGCAAGGTGCCAGAAGGAGCGGGAAGAATTCGAGTTGGAGAGTTGAGAGCATTTAGTATGGATGAAATTATTTTTAGCAGAGCGAAGAACAGACTTAGCACGATTCCGGGCAGAAACGTAAAGATGATGTGATTCAGGGGTGGGTTGGCTCAGGTACCTTTTGTAGGCCTTCTCCTTGTTGCGGACAGCATTAGAACAAGCGTGATTAAACCAAGGCTTTCTTGCGTTAGTCAAAGGATATGAGAAAGGAATGTATGCTTCCATGCCCGAGAGAATAACCTCCGTAATGCGCAAGGCACACTCAGATGGCTCACGCCCATGGAAGCAATAATCATTCCAGGGAAAATCAAAGAAGTACTGCCTGAGGGCCTCCCAGTTCGCGGCTCCAAAATGCCACAGACGACGTTTCCCTGGACGGTCTACAGGCCGTACTGGAGTGATAGGACAGGTTAAGGTAATAAGGTTGTGATCGGAGGAGCCCAACGGAGAGAAAAGATTAACAGAGTAAGCAGAAGGATTAGTTGTGAGGAAGAGGTCAAGTATGTTGGAGCTCTCTCCAAGGCGGTCAGGGATACGGGTAGGGTGCTGTACAAGCTGCTCTAGGTCATTAACGATAGAAAAGATGTAGGCTTGTTCACCAGGTGGATCCGTGAAAGGAGAGGAGAGCCAAAGGTGGTGGTGAACATTGAAATCTCCAAGAATGGAGATTTCAGAGAAAGGAGAAATGGACAGAATGTGTTCCATCGTAGAAGTAAGATAGTCGAAGAATTTTTGATAGTCAGTAGAATTAGGGGATAAGTAAACAGCACAGATATATTTAGTCAGCGAATGACAGGAAAGCCGAAGCCAGAGTGTGGAGAATTCAGAAGAATCAAGTTCAGGAACACGAGAGCAAGATAAGTCGTTGCGTATGTATGCACAACAGCCACCTTTGGCTTTTAAATGAGTATAGAGAAAGTAGGAGGATACAGAAAAGGGTTTGCTGTCGGTTGCCTCAGACAGCTGAGTCTCCGTCAGAAAAAGAAGGTGAGGTTTAGAGGAGGAGAGGTGGTGCTCAACAGAGCGAAAGTTAGATGAAAGGCCGCGAATGTTGCAGAAATGAAGAAGAAGAGAGTCAGACAGTGGTTCCAGGCACCTCGAGTCGTCACCGGGAGAGGGGCAGATGGCGGGGGCATTTATGGTCCCCCCCCTTGGGGACTCCGAGGCTTGATTAGTAGACGCCATTTTTGTTGATTTTTGAATAGGAAGTGTAGTGTGTACTGTGCATGTAGTTTGGTGAAGATAGTTAGAGAAATTTGTACTGGAGAGCATGCTGGCCTACTCTCTGTGTAACTGAGACACTGAAAAAGTTCAGCAAAGGGGGATGGTCAGGAACTAGTCCTGAGGGCTGATGAAACGGGAGCTCCAGCACTCCCTGTCATCAGCTTTCCATCCACCTCGGGAGTACTGCCCTGCTCGACTGGAGTGACACTAACACTCCTTCATGTACAGTAAGCCTCCTACAGCTGCAACACTCAAGCCTCTGCTCCTTATCAAGGCCATCAATGCACCAGTTACTTTTCTTCCTTGTGTCACTCTACTTTCCATTTCTTTTGCACATTATCCTCTCTTTTCTATCACCGTATCCAGGTATTTGAAACCAGTCATCAATTCCAGTATCCCTCCATTCACCGTAACATCATACTGGGAGTCAACTTCTCTCTCAGTAACCATCACTTTACTCTTTTCTACATTTACACTCAAGGCACAACGCTCACAGACATTAGCAAAATTCTGCACTAGTCTACCTAGTTCTTGTCCGGTCTTTGCAAGTAGTACTGCATCATCTGCATACAATAAATTTGAGATATTCCATCTATCACCATTGAATACCAACGCCATCCCCCCTCTCCATTACTCGTGTTTTTATTTCTCTCATCACCCCATCCATATATATAATGAACAACCATGGGGACATCACACAACCTCGTCGCACGCCCACATCGATCGTGAACCATTCACTTAGATGCGTCACTACCATCATAAAAACTCCTGACGGCATCCACCAGCTTACCATCTTATACCTATCTATCTATCTATCTATCTATCTATAATAGTGATGTATAGGATACCAAATTTTAGAGCTCCTCTGAGGCGGAGGAGGTGCCGGATATCTATTTCTCATAAAATGCAGTTGTGGATAAAACTGCGGCGGTTAAGATATTAATTTTTGCAGACGCGGACACAACTGCGGATTATTTTTACCTCCATGTCCGCGGTTGCGGACGCGGACGCGGATTTTTTTTACACATTATGAAATAGTATTGGCTTTAGTCCAGATATGCCTATATATTAACCCGTCACGTCCCGAGGTTTTCCGCACCTCCGACATCCCCCAGTCCCGAGGTATTTTCGATTTTTTTTTTTTTGGCTAAAACCTTCGCTTTTGGTGAGAAACATCGAAAATTCATAGAGAAATCGCTCACCTGAGGTTTAAAGTGCCCAATCCAGGTAGGAGTTCCTCCTTACCTGAGTGGGTTTTCTAACATGCTGGCACCAAAGAAAACGAGTTCTATGGGAGGGTAACTATTTTTATCCACTCATAATTGGTATTTATTTATTTACTTGGTATGAATGTATATGTAGTATGACAGTATATTGGTTTTCAAGCAGTAATAAAGGCATTATAAGCATTGTTTCACTCACTAACTAATCACCATACCTGACCTATTTTTGCCACACTACCTGATCATTATTTCTGGCTGTTTCTTCTTCTAATGCTATGTAAACATTGTCCTCCACATTGTCATCGTTGGGGGAATCACTCTGGCCCTGAATAACTTTACTAGCCAGGTCACTGGTAACAGGTCCTTTGCCAAGACAATGGCGTGAGGGGGGGAGGGGGGAGGTTATGCAGTGTAAGGCATTGTCCCTGCTTGGTATCTTGTACAGGAATAGAGGAAGGTGTCCCGTGTATACATACGAAAAATCACGTGCGAAAATTGAAAATTGTGCAAATTAGGTACCTTGCAATTGCACGACGTACTGGTACGTCGCCAGGACTGGCAAATGCAAATCGTGGTGACGTACCCATACGTCGTCGGGACGGGGCGTTGAGAGAGAGAGAGAGAGAGAGAGAGAGAGAGAGGGAGGGAGGAAGAGAGCTTATACAAAAGAAAACAGAAAGAGGAAGAGGGACTGGTAGGTGAGAAGAACGGAGAGGAGAGTTGTGGATGAAAAGGAGAGAGAAAAAGAATTATGACAAAAAAAAAAAAGGAGAAATATTGGATGGGTGGATATCAGCAACCTCTGCGGTTCTTTGACGCGGAGGCAGATTATTATGCGGAGCTTTTATTATCTGAAAACGCGGTGGTGGATAACGATGTGGAGCTTTTGTTGTTTGAAGACGCGGATCCGGGTAGTAATGTGGACATTATTTTCACTGCGGAGGCTCCACGGAGGCGGAGGCGGAGGTGGAGGCGGATATCCGATACATCACTAATATATATATATATATATATATATATATACTTATGCTAGGAAGAAGGAACCAAAGGCCACAAGCCCTCAAGAACTGTTCCTATCAGAAGAAAAACAAGATACAAGAGAGAGCCAAATTCAAGATCCGATCATTTCGAGAAGCCTGGACACACTGCATTTGAAAGACTGGAGATCATAGCTAGCAGGAAATACAGACAGAGGGAGACAGTTCCTGAGCTGTTGCATAAATGAAGGACTGGGAGTAACGGTTAACTCTTGCATTAGAGAGTTCGACAGAAAAGGGATGAGAGTTTGCTGCTAGACGGGTGTTACGTGCCCGTCATAGAGGTGGAAGGATGCAAGCAGACAGTTCAGAGGAGCAGTGACCATTGAAGTACCGAAAGAAAAGAGATAAACATGCAACAGTGCGGCGAAGTGACAGAGGTTGAAGGGAGCCAGTAAGAGGAGGAGAGCTAATGACACGAAAAGCCTTTCGCCCGTAGTCTTGAAACTGAGTGCAGGGGTTACCCTTCCCGCACCCCACTCGAGGTGGAAGCTCACACCTTCAAAGTAAGTGGTAATCTTGAGAGCGGGAGAGCGTACCACTTCGTGTGGGTAGGCGCGGCAGAGTTGGTAACACTGATTAATTTTAGAATTCAAAATCTTAAAATAAAAACAGTACATATGACAGATTCTATGATTCACACACAACATAATCTATTAATGATTGCACGTCTTACCTCTTCACTTATTAAAGACTGGCATTTATTTTTAAATATTCTGTATAGGAGTATGCATACAGGATTTGGAGATCCTGTGCCGCAGGAAAAATTCGGTGTCAGACATAGCGTCAAAGGAGTCCATGCGGTCAGTAATAACCCTACGAATACGCCTTGCCTGGTCATACCGATTTTGACTATTTTTCTGCCCCAAATGCTTGGTTTTGCCATTCTCCTCACCCAGAACCCCGAAATCCCACCCCCAAGACACGGGGGGGGGGGTTAATTTGAAAACCAATCATGAACACCGAAAATAAAAGCCAAATTCGTTCAGGTCACACCAAAATACACCAGAAAAATATATTGCCAAAGCAAAACAAAATCGTGCGGCCTTATAAAAGCTCACCGAACGCAAACATGAGACTTCGTAATTCAAACCAACTGGCTGTGCACTAGTCGTCTGTTTAGGTAGTACTCGGCCATTCTTTACTGTAGGAATTATTTCACGTACTAATCAAACTAATTATAAAAGCATCATGCACCATATCTGATAAACAGCTTGGTAGAAATATTGAGAAATAAAATGGAAGTGGATACAGTATCTCATCTTTGTTTTCGTCTATCTATCAATCTATCTATCTATTGCCAGACGCCTCAATCCAGTTTGGGGTGGCCACAAACAAATCGCCTCCAAGTCGCCCTGTCCCCCGCCATTTCACTGCCCTGCTCCCAACTCACACACCCCTCTCTCATATACCTCTCCACCCCATCCCTCCATCTCATCCTCGGCCTCCCCCTCTCTCTTCCCCCCTCCACCTCACTCACATACACTCTCTTTGTCAGTCTTTCGCCCTCCATCCTCTCCACATGGCCAAACCACCTCAGTGTGTTCCTCATAACGCTTCCTATCACATCCACATCCACACCACAACGCTCCTTTATATCCTCATTCGTCAGCCTGTCTCTCCACGAGACTCCACAGGCTCCTCTTAAATAACTCATTTCCACTGCTCTCACTCTTGACTTGTGTCCTTCCAACAAAGTCCAAGCTTCACTTCCGTACGTTAGAGTTGGTATCACAATACTGTCATGTAGTAACTTTTTCACTTCCATGCTCACTTCTCTGTTTCTTATCACTGCTTTCAAAGAACAGCAACTTTTCTTCCCTGCTGTACCCTTTCACGCACTTCACCCTCCAAACCTCCATCCTTACTCATCACACTACCCAAGTACTTAAACGTACTCACATTTTCCAATTCCTCACCATCCAACCTCGCTGTACATTCACTAACTTCACCTCTCTCAAAGACCATCACTTTACTCTTCCCTACATTCACCATTAGATTCCGTTTCTTACACACTCTCTCAAACTCATCCACCAAGCCTTGCAGCTCCCCTTCGTCTTCACTCAACAACACAGTATCATCTGCAAACAACAGTACAGGGAGTTTCCAAACACTCTCCTCTCTCACCAGGGCCACTCCAACATCCACTACCCTACCTTGTACCTCTTTTATTACCCCATCCATGTACAGATTGAACAACCATGGAGACATGAGACATCCCTGTTTCAAACCAACTTTCAAAGAGAAAAATTCACTTAGTTCACCATCCACACGCACTGCAGCCTTCGCACCATCGTACATACTCTTCACAGCATTCAACAACTTCCCATCTACTCCATATATTCTTAACACTTTCCACAATCCTTGTCTATCCACCCTGTCATATGCTTTCTCCAAATCCATGAAAGCTGCATACAACTTTTTTCCCTTCTCTAGAAACTTTTCCACTAAAGGTCTAAGAATGAATATCTGATCTACACAACGTCTTCCCTTCCTAAAGCCTCCCTGTTCTTCTCCAACTTATTTTTCTGTTCTTTCTCTAACTCTGTCTATAAGTATCCTACCATACACTTTTCCTATTATACTAAGAAGACAAATGCCCCTATGATTACCACACACTTCTTTTTCCCCTTTTTCTTTGTACGAGGGAATAATTATACCTGACTTCCAATCCTCCGGGACTCTACCTTCCTCCCAGGCCAATCTGCACATCTTCCACATCCATTCCACTGCTATCTCTCCCCCATGCTTCAGCATTTCACCACACACTCCATCAATTCCTGGGGCTTTCCCCGATTTAACTTTCTTCATTGCTTCCACAACTTCTATCCTACTGATTTCTTCCTGTCTTCTCACCTCCCTCCTTCTCCCAGCCATTCCCCAGCCACTTATACTCGCATTACTTCCATCCTCTACGTTCAACAATTCCTTAAAGTGTTCTCTCCATCTGCTCACTTTTTTCCCTTCTCCACTAGTAATCTACCATTTTTATCATCCCCTGCTAACTTCACTTCCACCCTGTCTTACTCTTTTCACTTCTCTCCAAAACATTTTCTTACAGTCCCTCCACTTTACACTCAAATTCCTTCCAAATTCCTCATCCACTCTCTTCTTACTCTCTTTTACTGATCTTTTCACCTCTCTCTTTCTTTCTGCATGTAACTCTCTCTTCCGCCTCTCAACTTCTTCCACGCCCCTATTTCTCATCCATTCATTGTATGCTTTCTTCTTTTGTGCCACACCCTGTTTCACCTCTTCAGTCCACCACGCTGTTCCTTGCACCCCCCTCGGTCTTCTCTTCCTTCCACACACCACATCACATGCTGCACATATTTCTTCTGTAAATATCTTTCACACACCTTCCACGTCTCCCATCTGCTCCAATTCATATTTGCCCAAACGTTCCTCCACTTCTCTCTTATACTCTGCCTTTTTCTCATCCTCTTGTAACCTTTCCACTCTCCTTGCAACTACTCCTTCCTCTCGTCTTTCCCTTCTTCTATTCTTCCAACTTACTTGCATTCTAATTCTGGCCACCACCAAGTAGTGGTCAGAGAGTCCACTCCCCCAACCTCTATACACTCTTGCATCCTTTACACATCTTCGCATCCTTTCATCCACACACACATAATGAATCATTGCCTTCCTTTCATTCAGTTCACCACCCACCCTTGTCATCACTCGCCATGTATACCTGTGGATCATTTTATGCCTGAAGAGGGTATTGGCTATCACCAACCCCCTCCCAGCACAAATGTCCACTAACGCACTCCCATTCTCATCTATCTCAGCAGGCACACCCCACTCACCAACTATTCCATCCACCTTCACATTCCCAACTTTACCATTCATATCACCGATCAAAAACACTCTCTCATTCCTTCCAAACTTTTCCATGCACACTTCCACATTTGTCCAGAACTCTTCTCTCACTCTTCTAGCACGATCTTGTGTTGGTGCATACACACACACAATCGCCCACATTTGTATTCCAACTTTCAACTTTACCCACACAATCCTTGACCCAACTGATCCATACTGTCTTATGCTCCTCTTCCATCTTTTACTCACAACTATACATACTCCTTCCTTTGCCCTCTCATTCTCACCTACTCCTGCACATATACCCCATCCATACTCCCATTCTCTCACACTTTCTCCTCTCCATTTTGTTTCAGTTATTCCACATACATCCACTTTCGCACCCTCAAGCACCTGGACAATCTCTCTCTCTTTCACCTCATCATTCGCTCCTCTTACATTCCACGTACTCATTACCAAGTCCTTTGTCCGGTCCTGGGTCGTCATCGTTTGGTCAGTCCTTGTCCGAGGCTTCTTGTTTGTTTTTTTAGTTAGTTGTTTTCCGGGGAGGGGCACTAACCCTCCGCCAACCCTTTTAGTCGCCTTTTACGACAAGCAGGGATACTGGGGGAGTATTCTTGAAAAAACCCCTATCCCCAGAGAAGTGGTGAAGTCTTTTAAAATGATAAAAATATTAAATGCTTATTTTTTCTTTACACGATGTTTTTATCATTAAATTAAAATTCCTATCACACACACCATAGGGTCCTTCAAATTCTACATAGTTTTCTTTGCACAAGGCTGCTATAATATGACGAAGGGGTATGCGAAGGGGTGCAATAAGACCCCCCTCGGATTCCAGTACTACGCTGTGGTAATCCTCTCTCGTTCACCAGGGAACGCTCTCCCTATCGTGCTTTAAGACTACCAAAAGATGCGGATAGGGCAAGGTGAACGCCTTCCCACAGTTTAAGACTACGGCCGTTTGACTCCACCCTATTCAGAAGAACTGTATGTGGGGAGCCTCCCCACACATGAGAGGTGTACTCCACACAGGGGTGGATAACACCCGTGTATAGAGTCAACAATTGTGCAGGAGTAAAGAAGGAACAGAGTCGGCTTAGCACACCCAATCTCTTGGAAGCATATTTAAGAAGAGATGTAATATGATCTTTCTAAGACAAGTACCGAATGAACGAAAACCTAAGCATGTTCAAGGATGATGCAGGATTAAGCTGAATATTATTAAACATTAGTGAGTACACCTGTGGAAGAAATTGTCGGGTTGATAGGTGTAAGAACTGAGCCTTTGATGCATTAAAAACAAGATTATTTTTACCCCAGTCACAGTTACAAGCCAAGTCAGACATTAGGTGTGCCATAGCCTCATCCCTTGTTTGATGAAGTAACTGCTGAGATGGACGTTGCAGGAACCGAATGGAAAGGTGAAGGGTGGAGTCATCAGCGTACGAGTGGATAGGGTTAGCTGTATAGCTTAGAAGGTCACTGATGAATAAAAGGAAGAGAGCTGGTGATAGGACAGAGCCCTGAGGAACACCACTCTCGATAGGTGTAGAAGAAGAACAATGGCCATCTACAACAGCAGCTATAGAACGGCCAGAAAGGAAGCTATAGATGAAGGCACAGATACAAGGATAGAAACCATAAGAGGGCAGTTTGGAAATTAGAGATTTATTCCAGACTCGATCGAAAGCCTTTGAGATGTCAAGTGCAATGGCAAAGCTTTCCCCAAAGTCTCGAAACGAGGATGACAGTACATGTGCAAAACTTTCCACAATCCTTCTGTGTCCACTTTGTCATATGCTGTTTCCAGATCCATGAATTCCATAAACACCTTGTGGTCCTCACAGACCTTCTCTGCTATCTGTCTCACTGCGAATATTTGATCCACACATCCTCTGCCACTTCTTAATCCATCCTGTTCCTCACTCACTAGGACTTCTGTATTACTCTCTGTATAATAATTTTTCCATATACCTTCCATACTACACTCGATAAACTTATGTCACGATAATTCTTGCTCAATCACAACCTTTTTCCACTCTGCTGGCACAGTTTCACTCATCCATGTCTTCTTATATATCTCCAACAAGCACTTCATTCCATGCTCTCCACTATATTTATTCATCTCTGCATACACCTTATCAACCCCAGGTGCTTTCCCATTTTCAGTCGTTTCACAGCACTGTTCACCTGTGTGTGTCATGTCTCGTGACACTGCATTCCTTTTCTGCACACACTCCAAACCAATCTTGTTTATATCTGCTCTGCTCTAGCGATTCCCGTTCTTCAGGATTTCAAAATATTCTATCCATCTGGTCCTTACTTCATCCCCATGGGCTAATGATCTACCACCTACTTCCTTCACACCATCACATTTCTTTTCACTTTCACTTCTACATTTCCACACCTCTTTGCAAAATAACCTCCTATTTTCAGAGTAGTTTGCATTTATGTTTTTTTTTCGTAGATCATCATTTACCTCCTTCTTTTTCCTCATCACTAATCTCTTTATGTGCTTCTTGCTTTCAGTATATTTAGTTCTTATTTCAACTGCAGCCCTGTCTTGTAACCACTTTAGCCACATCGTCCTCTTTTCCTCCACTGCTCTCTTAACCTAATCATCCCACCATGCCGTACCTTTCTTCTTTGCGTTACTCTTGCCATAGCACACGCCGCTTTAGCATTTCTAACTAAAGAATCCCTAAATGCATTCCACAGGCTGTCCAGATCCATTTCATTCCAATTCATTGATTCTAACTCCTCTCCTACTTTGGTCCAGTAATCATCTGCCATTTCTTTGATCCTCAGCTCCTCAACTTTCAATCTTTCTCCCTGACTGCACCTCCCCCTTCTGATCCACCTCACTCCTTTCAGCTTGATCTTGCGTACCACAATCATATTATCTGAGAGACCTCCACATCGTCCTCTCACGGTCCTCGTGTCAGCAACCATTCCCAGCATCGACCTCTCTAAGAGCACGTAACCAATCAAGCTTCTTTCAACACGATCCCCGTTCCCTCTATACCATGTATATTTATGTGCATCTTTGTGTTTGAAATACGAGTTACAAATGCATAACTTCCTCTCCTGACACATATCCTTCAGTCTCTTCCCATTATCATTTTCTCCTGGTACTCCATTACAACCCATTACGTTATTCTTAGGACCAGTGCCTACTCTTCCATTCATATCATCTATTACGATCATTTAATAGCTCCTGGGCATTTTCCCCACTACTTCATCCAGCTCATTCCAAAACCTGTCTTTCTCTCTCTCACTCCTGTCCTCACACGGTGCATATGACACAATGACCGCCACTTTCGCCTTTTCAAACTTGAACCCGACATACATACACCATGAGCTGACACACTTATGATCTCTCATTCCATTCTGCCACACCTGATTCATCAGCAAAGCAATTCCTTCCTTGCATCTTCCTCGTCCATTCATGTCCGATCTTACACATTTCACACCCTTTACACCCTTTCATCTTTGTCTCACACAATGCCATCACGGCATATCTCGCACTCTTGAACACATTCACCACTTCCACCCTTCTGCTCTCCTCATTCACACCTCTCACATTCCACATGGCCATACGAATATGTCCATTTGGTTGGGGCCCTGGGCAGGTATTGGGCCCTCCGAGGCACTCTGAAATAATTGCCATGATTAAGTGATTTTGGATAGGGCAAGCTGGGGGACAAAATCCTGCCAAAAACCCCAGTTATATGGTTACCACCCAGCGTGGTAAATGGTTTCCTGGGTACAGGAAACCACTTGGCTTGTCACTGAGTGTATATCTATCTATCTATCTATCTATCTATCTAATCTATCTATCTATTTATCTGTCTAATCTATCTATCTATCTATCTATCTATCTATCTATATATATACATATATACATATATAGATAGATAGATAGATATAGACACACACACACAGCTGCTACTACTCGTAGTAAAGGGGAAAGGTAAAAAGCTGACTATCACAGCCATCACGTGATGCTGACCGACCAGGTGAATTATACACACACACACACACACACACACGCACACACACACACACACACACACACACACACACACACACACACACACACACACACACACACACACACACACACACACACACACACACACACACACACACACACACCTGCTACTGTTAGCAGCAATTACAACTTGCACCCTCAAAGCTCTCCACCTGCATTACTTTTCTAAAATATTATGCCTCCTGTGTTTTCGCTACAGTCATATTATCTCGATCTTAATGTCTGCCATATACCATTGACAACAGAATCCTCGTAATCAGTCTTATACGGCAAATGGTTCACGATGATCATGCTGTGGGATGTATAAATGCATGTAAGGTGACAACACTCTTTTGTTCGGGTAGATTTTAGAGTTGTTTGGGAAGATATAAATCGTTGTCGGTGATTACTTCAGTCAAACAAGCAAAGTAGGAGGGAGGGAGTAGATTGTCTGAGAGAGTAGACTGTAGCACCAGTCGAGCAGGGCAGTACTCCCAAGGTGGATGGAAAGCTGATGACAGGGAGAGCTGGAAGTCCCCTTTCATCAGCCCTCGGGACTAACTCCTGACCATCCCCCTTTGCTGAATTTTTTCGGTGTTTCAGTAACACAGAGAGTAGGCCAGCATGCTCTCCAGTACCAGTTTCTCTAACCGTCGACACCAAACTACATGCACACTACACATTATACTTCCTTTCCAAAATAAATAAATAAATAAATAAAATAAAATGGCACCTAAAAACGTAGCCTCGGAGCCCCCAGGGGTGGGGGACCATAAATGTCCCCCCCATCCTCCCCTCTCCCGTTGATGACTCATCGAGCTGTCTGGAACCACAATCTGACTCACTTCTTCATTCTGGAACATTCACGGGCTCTCCTCTAACCTTTTCTCTGCTGAGCACCACCTCTCCTCCTCAAAGCCTCACCTTCTCTTCTAAACTGAGACTCGGCTGTCTGAGGCAACTGATGGCAAACTTTTTTCTGTATCCTCCTACTTTCTCTATACTCACTTCAAAGCCAAAGGTGGCTGTTGTGTATATGAAACGCAACGACTTATCTTGCTCTCGTGTTCCTGAACTTGATTCTTCTGAATTCTCTACTCTCTGGCTTCGGCCTTCGTGTCATTCTCTAACTAAATATACATGTGACGTTTGCTTGTCCCCTAATTCTACTTACTATGAAAAATTCTTCGACTATCTTACTTCTACTATGGAACACATCCTATCCGTTTCCCCTTTCTCTGAAATCTCCATTCTAAGAGATTTCAGTGTTAACCATCACCTTTGGCTCTCCTCTCCTCTCACAGATCCACCTGCTGAACAAGCCTACATCTTTCTATCCTTAATGACCTAGAGCATCTTGTACAGCACCCTACCTGTATCCCTGACTGCCTTGGAGTGAGTTCCATCATACTAGACCTCTTCCTTACGACTGCTTACAATGTTAATCTTTCCCCTCTGTTGGGCTCCTCCAATCACAACCTAATTACATCAACCTGTCCTATAGCTCCTGTACGGCCTGTGGACCCTCTAAAGAAACGTCGGTTGTGGCACTTTGAAGCTGCTGATTGGGAGGCCCTCAGGCAGTACTTCTTTGATTTTCCCTAGAATGATTATTGCTTCCATGGTGAGGAGCCATCTGAGTGTGCCTCACTCATTACGGAGGTTATTCTCTCCTGCATGGAAGCATACTTTCCTTTCTCACATCCTTTGACTTATGCAAGAAAGCCTTGGTTTAATCACACTTGTTCTAATGCTGTTCACAACAAGGAGAGGGCCTATGAAAGGTACCGGAGCCAACTCACCCCTGAATCACATCTTTTTTATGTTTCTGCCTGGAATCGTGCTAAAATTGTTCTTCACCCTGCTAAAAATAATTTAATCCATACTAAATGCTCTCAACTCTCCCACTCGAATTCTTCCCGCTCCTTCTGGGACCTTGCCAAAATATTTCTGACAACTTTACCTCATCATCCTTCCTTCCTCTTTTCTACTCTGATGGTTCTGTAGCTATTTCTTCTGCTGATAAAGCAGATCTCCGCACTGAGACTTTCTCCTCCAATTCACTTTAGACTATTCAGGTACTGCTCCTCCATAACCTCCCCCCTCTGACATCCTCATAGCTGAGATTAAAATTTCTTCAGCTGGTGCATTTTCTACCATCACTGACCTCAATTCTAACAAGGCAAATGGGACTGATGGGGTCCCACCAGTTGTTCTCAAGAACTGTGTTTCTTTGCTTACACCCTGCTTAGGTAAACTCTTTCGCCTTTGTCTATCAACTTGTACCTTTCCTTCTTGCTGGAAGTTTGCTCACATTTAGCCAGTCCCAAAGAAGGGTGACCATTCCCAACCATCGAACTATAGCCCATTTGCTTTAATTTCATATCTCAAAATTTTTCGAGTCCATTCTTAACAGAAGAAAAATAAAGTATCTTTCCTATCGAGTCTGGCATAAATCTTCAATATCCAAACTGCCCTCTTACGGTTTCCATCCTTCCCTCTGTGTCTTTGTCTGTAGCTTCCTTTCTGGTCGTTCTATAGCTGATGTTGTAGGCGGTCACCGTTCTTCTCCTAGATTTATCAACAGTGGTGTTCCTGAGGTCTAAGTACTATTACCAACTCTTTTCCTTTTATTCATCAATGACCTAAGTTGTACATCTAACCCTATCCACTCATACGCTGATGATTCCACCCTTCACTTTTTCATTCGGTTTCCTCAACCGAATTACTTCAAGAAACAAGGGATGAGGGTATGTCTCACTTGGCTTGTATCTCTAACTGAGGTAAAAATAACCTTGTTGTTTTTAATGCATCAGTGACTCAGTTCTTACACCTATCAACCCGACAAAATCTTCCCATCCTGATCATTTTCTCACCCACCTACCCTATCCATCCACCGACACCTTGCCTCCCACACTACTATCACTAACCCACATTCACCCACCCATCGATGCTGTCCCACCACACCCACCCAAACTTGCCCATACACCCTGCTACACCATGCCACCTCACCAACCCTGCCCCACCACACCCAACCACCCACCACCCACCCTGTCCCTCCATTCACCACACCGTCAACCCAGCCGATCCTTTACAGCTAATAATGAATTGGTTGTAGAATTAAAAGCCTCTGTCGTGGTTCGCTGCCATGTTTCCGCCATGCCGGCATGAGTATTTTGAAATAGTTTTAATCTCAGCCATAAGGAAGACCACTTTAACAACCGTGATGCACACCTGCCAATAAGTCCACCTGGTACAGTCACCATTGTGAATCCCATCTCTCCGTGAATGTGAACCTTCAGTTGGTCGACTCATGTTTCGAGCGATGTGGTGAACGGGAGAGGCAGGTCAGGGGATTAGGGAATTTCAGGACAAGATAGGAGGTCAAAGTTAAGGAGGATGGCGGGTTTGGTGCTTGAGGAGAGTAAATAGAATAGCTGGAAAGGAAAACCGAAGGACTTATCGTTCCAAAATACTTACTACACCCAGGAAAAATTAAGAAAAACATATACTATTTAACTAAATGTTACAATTTATTTTACTTATTTACCACAGAACAGGTTACTCCAACCCAAGATAAAATCTGCTTATAAGTGTTCACACACACACACACACACACACACACACACACACACACACACACACACACACAGTGATATATATATATATATATATATATATATATATATATATATATATATATATATATATATATATATATATATATATATATATATATATATTGCCAGACGCCTCAACCCAGTTTGGGGTGGCCACAAACAAATCGCCTCCAAGTCGCCCTGTCCCCCGTCATTTCACTGCCCTGCTCCCAACTCACACACCCCTCTCTCATATACCTCTCCACCCATCTCTCCATCTCATCCTCGGCCTCCCCCTCCCTCTTCCCCCCTCCACCTCACTCACACACTCTCTTCGTCAGTCTTTCACCTTCCATCCTCTCCACATGGCCAAACCACCTCAGTGTGTTCCTCATAACGCTTCCTATCACATCCACATCCACACCACAACGCTCCTTTATATCCTCATTCGTCAGCCTGTCTCTCCATGTGACTCCACAGATTCCTCTTAAATAACTCATTTCCACTACTCTCACTCTTGACTTGTGTCCTTCCAACAACGTCCAAGCTTCACTTCCATACGTTAGAATTGGTATCACAATACTGACATGTAGTAATTTTTCACTTCCATGCTCACTTCCCTGTTTCTTATCACTGCTTTCAAAGAACCAGCAACCTTTCTTCCCTGCTGTACCCTTTCAAGCACTTCACCCTCCAAACCTCCATCCTTACTCATCACACTACCCAAGCACTTAAACGTACTCACATTTTCCAATTCCTCACCATCCAACCTCGCTGTACATTCACTAACTTCACCTCTCTCAAAGACCATCACTTTACTCTTCCCTACATTCACCTTTAGATTCCGTTTCTTACACACTCTCCCAAACTCATCCACCAAGCCTTGCAGCTCCCCTTCGTCTTCACTCAACAACACAGTATCATCTGCAAACAACAGTACAGGGAGTTTCCAAACACTATCCTCTCTCACCAGGGCCACTCCAACATCCACTACCCTACCTTGTACCTCTTTTATTACCCCATCCATGTACAGATTGAACAACCATGGAGACATGAGACATCCCTGTTTCAACCCAACTTTCAAAGAGAAAAATTCACTTAGTTCACCATCCACACGCACTGCAGCCTTCGCACCATCGTACATACTCTTCACAGCATTCAACAACTTCTCATCTACTCCATATATTCTTAACACTTTCCACAATCCTTGTCTATCCACCCTGTCATATGCTTTCTCCAAATCCATGAAAGCCGCATACAACTTCTTTCCCTTCCCTAGAAACTTTTCCACTAAAGATCTAAGAATGAATATCTGATCTACACAACCTCTTCCCTTCCTAAAGCCTCCCTGTTCTTCTCCAGCTAATTTCTCTATTCTTTCTCTAACTCTGTCAATAAGTATCCTACCATACACTTTTCCTATTATACTAAGAAGACAAATGCCCCTATGATTACCACACACTTCTTTTTCCCCTTTTCCTTATAATTATACCTGACTTCCAATCCTCCGGGACTGTACCTTCCTCCCAGGCCAATCTGCACATCTTCCACATCCATCCTACTACTATCTCTCCCCCATGCTTCAGCATTTCACCACACACTCCATCAATTCCTAGGGCTTTCCCCGATTTAACTTTCTTCATTGCTTCCACAACTTCTATCCTACTGATTTCTTCCTGTCTTCTCACCTTCCTCCTTCTCCCAGCCATTCCCCAGCCACTTATACTCGCATTACTTCCATCCTCTATGTTCAACAATTCCTTAAAGTGTTCTCTCCATCTGCTCACTTTTTCTCCCTTCTCCACTAGTAATCTACCATTTTTATCTTTCACTCCCCTGCTAACTTCACTCCACCCTGTCTTACTCTTTTCACCTTTTTCCAGAACATTTTCTTACAGTCCCTCAACTTTACACTCAAATTACTTCCAAATTCCTCATCCACTCCCTTCTTACTCTCTCTTACTAATCTTTTCGCCTCTCTCTTTCTTTTTTTTTTTTTTAATGCGAAGGAAGAAGGAACCAAAGGCCATGAGCCCGCAGTAACAGTTCCCTCCAAGAGAAAAACAAAATACAATATAGAGCCAAATTCAAGATCCAATCATTTTGAGATGCCTGGACACACTGCATTTGAAAGACTGGAGATCATAGGCAGCAGGAAATACAGACAGAGGGAGACAGTTCCAGAGCTGACCTGTTGCATAAATGAAAGACTGGGAGTAACGGTTAACTCTTGCATTAGAGAGTTGGACAGAAAAAGGATGAGAGTTTGCTGCCAGACGGGTGCTACGCGCCCGTCATAGAGGTGGAGGAATGCAAGCAGACAGTTCAGAGGAGCAATGACCATTAAAGTAGCGATAGAAAAGAGATAAAGATGCAACAGTTTGGGAGTCAGTAAAAGGGGGAGAGTTAATGAGACGAAAAGCCTTTGACTCCACCCTATTGAGAAGAGCTGTATGTGGGGAGCCTCCCCACACATGAGAGTTGTACTCCACACAGGGGCGGATAAAACCCCTGTATAGAGTCAACAATTGTGCAGGGGTAAAGAAAGAGCGGAGTCGGCTTAGCACACCCAATCTCTTGGAAGCAGATTTTACAAGAGATGTAATATGATCTTTCCAAGATAAGTCCCGAGTAAATGAAACCCCAAGCGTGTTCAAGGATGATGCAGGATTAAGCTGAATATTATTAAACATTAGTGGGTATACCTGTGGAAGATTTTGTCGGGTTAATAGGTGTAAGAACTGAGTCTTAGATGAATTAAAGACAACCATATTATTTTTACCCCAGTCAGAGATACGAGCCAAGTCAGACATTAGGTGTGCCATAGCCTCATCCCTTGTTTGTTGAAGTAACTGTTGAGATGGGCGTTGCGGGAACCGAATGGAAAAGTGAAGGGTGGAGTCATCAGCGTATGAGTGGATAGGGTTAGATGTACAGCTTAGAAGATCATTGATGAATAAAAGAAAGAGAGTTGGTGATAGGACAGAGCCCTGAGGAACACCACTGTTGATAGATCTAGGAGAAGAACGATGGCCGTCTACAACAGCGGCTATAGAACGACCAGAAAGGAAGCTAGCGATGAAGGCACAGATAGAAGGAAAGAAACCGTAGGAGGGCAGTTTGGAAATTAAAGATTTATGCCAGACTCGATCGAAAGCCTTTGAGATGTCAAGTGCAATGGCAAAGCTTTCGCCAAAGTCCCGAAAGGAGGATGACCAGGAGTCTGAAAGGTAGGTGAGAAGATCGCCAGTGGAGCGTCCCTGACGAAACCCTTACTGACGATCGGAAAGAAGGTTGTGATAGGAAAGATGCCTTAAAATTTTTCTATTAAGAATTGACTTGAAAACTTTTGAAATACAGGACGTGAAAGCAATTGGACGATAGTTGGAGGATTGGGAGTGGTCACCCTTCTTTGGGACTGGCTGAATGAGAGCAAACTTCCAGCAAGAAGGAAAGGTACAAGTTGACAGACAAAGACGAAAGAGTTTGCCTAAGCAGGGTGTAAGCACAGAAGCACAGTTCTTGAGAACAACAGGAGGGACCCCATCAGGCCCATATGCCTTGTTAGTACTGAGGCCAGTGATGGCAGAAAATACATCAACTGAAGAAATTTTAATGTCAGCCATGAGGAAGTCAGAGGGGGGAAGTGATGGAAGAACAGCACCGGAATCGTCTAAGGTAGAATTGGAGGAGAAAGTCTGTGCGAAGAGATCTGCTTTATCAGTAGAAGAAATAGCTACAGAACCATCAGAGTAGAAAAGAGGAGGGAAGGATAATGAGGTAAAGTTGTTAGAAAGATTTTTGGCAAGATACCAGAAGGAGCAGGAAGAATTCGAGTTGGAGAGTTGAGAGCATTTAGTATGGATGAAATTATTTTTAGTAGAGCGAAGAACAGACTTAGCACGATTCCGTGCAGAAACGTAAAGATGATGTGATTCAGGGGTGGGTTGGCTCCGGTACCTTTTGTAGGCCCTCTCCTTGTTGCGGACAGCATTAGAACAAGCGTGATTAAACCAAGGCTTTCTTGCATTAGTCAAAGGATATGAGAAAGGAATGTATGCTTCCATGCCCGAGAGAATAACCTCCATAATGCGCAAGGCACATTCAGATGGCTCACGGCCATGGAAGCAATAATCATTCCAGGGAAAATCAATGAAGTACTGCCTGAGGGCCTCCCAGTCTGCGGCTCCAAAATGCCACAGACGACGTTTCCCTGGAGGGTCCACAGGCCGTACCGGAGTTATAAGACAGGTTAAGGTAATAAGATTGTGATTGGAGGAGCCCAACGGAGAGAAAAGATTAACTGAGTAAACAGAAGGATTAGTTGTGAGGAAGAGGTCAAGCATGTTGGAGCTCTCTCCAAGGCGGTCAGGGATACGGGTAGGGTGCTGTACAAGCTCCTCTAGGTCATTAAGGATAGAAAAGATGTAGGCTTGTTCACCAGGTGGATCCGTGAAAAGAGAGGAGAGCCCAAGGTGGTGGTGAACATTGAAATCTCCAAGAATGGAGATTTCAGAGAAAGGAGAAATGGATAGAATGTGTTCCATCGTAGAAGTAAGATAGTCGAAGAATTTTTGATAGTCAGTAGAATTAGGGGATAAATAAACAGCAGAGATATATTTAGTCAGAGAATGGCAGGAAAGCCGAAGCCAGAGTGTGGAGAATTCAGAAGAATCAAGTTCAGGAACACAAGAGCAAGATAAGTCGTTGCGTATATATACACAACAGCCACCTTTGGCTTTGAAATGAGTATAGAGAAAGTAGGAGGATACAGAAAAGGGTTTGCTGTCAGTTGCCTCAGACAGCTGAGTCTCCGTTAGAAAAAGAAGGTGAGGTTTAGAGGAGGAGAGGTGGTGCTCAACAGAGCGAAAGTTAGAGGAAAGGCCGCGAATGTTGCAGAAATGAAGAAGAAGAGAGTCAGACAGTGGTTCCAGGCACCTTGAGTCGTCACCGGGAGAGGGGCAGATGGTGGGGGCATTTATGGTCCCCCCCCTGGGGACTTCGAGGCTTGATAAAACGACACCATTTTGGTAAATTAGGAAGAGTAGTGTGTACTGTGCATGTAGTTTGGTGAAGATAGTTAGAGAAATTTGTACTGGAGAGTATGCTGGCCTACTCTCTGTGTAACTGAGACACTGAAAAAGTTCAGCAAAGGGGGATGGTCAGGAACTAGTCCTGAGGGCTGATGAAACGGGAGCTCCAGCACTCCCTGTCATCAGCTTTCCATCCACCTCGGGAGTACTGCCCTGCTCGGCTGGTGCTACAGTCTACTCCACATATAACTCTCTCTTCCGCCTCTCAACTTCTTCCACGCCCCTATTTCTCATCCATTCATTGTATGCTTTCTTCATTTGTGCCACAGCCTGTCTCACCTCTTCATTCCACCACACTGTTCCTTGCACCCCCCTCCGTCTTCTTTTCCTTCCACACACCACATCACATGCTGCACACATTTCTTTTGCAAATATCCTACACGCACCTTCCACGTCTCCCATCTGCTCCAGTTCATATTTGCCCAATCTTTCCTCCACTTCTCTCTTATACTCTGCCTTTTTCTCATCCTCTTGTAACCTTTCCACTCTTCTTGCAACTACTCCTTCCTCTCGTCTTTCCCTTCTTCTATTCCTCCATCTTACTTGGATCCTAATTCTGGCCACCACCAAGTAGTGGTCAGAAAGTCCACTCCCCCAACCTCTATAAGCTCTTGCATCCATTACACATCGACTCGCCATGTATACCTGTGGATAATTTTATGCCTGAAGAGGGTATTGGCTATCACCAACCCCCTCGCAGCACAACTGTCCACTAACGCACTCCCATTCTCATCTATCTCAGCAGGCACACCCCACGCACCAACTATTCCATCCACCTTCACATTCCCAGCTTTACCATTCATATCACCGATCAAAAACACTCTCATTCCTTCCAAACTTTTCCATGCACACTTCTACATTTGTCCAGAACCCTTCTCTCACTCTTCTAGCATGATCTCACACAATCGCCCACATTTGTATTCCAACTTTCAACTTTACCCACACAATCCTTGACCCAACTGATCCATACTGTCTTATGCTCTTCTTCCATCTTTTACTCACAACTATACATACTCCTTCCTTTGCCCTCTCATTCTCACCTACTCCTGCACATATACCCCATCCATACTCCCATTCTCTCACACTTTCTCCTCTCCATTTTGTTTCAGCTATTCCACATACATCCACTTTCGCACCCTCAAGCACCTGGACAATCTCTCTCTCTTTCACCTCATCATTCGCTCCCCTTACATTCCACGTTCCTTTGTCCGGTCCTTGGTCGCGACTGCTTCTCGAGTTATTCACATTGGCTGGATACCTTCTGGAAAGACCACATATATGATTATATATATATATATATATATATATATATATATATATATATATATATATATATATATATAATCATATACGAGATCTTTCCAGAAGGTATCCAGCCAATGTGAATAACTCGACAAGCAGTCGTGTGGCCTTGATGTAACTTGGGAGGCACTCAGAGGAGACTGTCCTGTGCATGCGTGACCACCCACACTCCCATGGAAAAACTCAGTTGGCCGCCAGGGAGACGCCTTTGAGTGGACGTGGGAACTCTGTGACCATCACATTCTCAATAACCGAGCTAGTAGGTCAGCACATCTGTGTCAAGTTTCGCTACAAACTTGATCATTTGTCTGCAGAAACTGTTTGAATAATGAAGAAGGATTCCAGTGAGGATTCATTGAGGGTATCCCAAATAAAACAGTGGCACAGACGCTTTAAAGATGGGCGAGAATCCTTTGAGAGTGATCCACGTTCTGGATGGCCTTCACCAAGCAGAATACCTGAAAATGTTGAACGCATACAGGCTGCAATCAACAAAAATCGGCGATTGACAGTGTGAGAATTAGAAGATAATCTAGGGATTCCACGGACTAGTGTTTCAGAAATTTTGACGGAAGATCTTGGCATGAAATGTGTGGCGGCAAAATTCGTTCCACAGCTCCTGTCGCGAGAGCAGAAGGAATTTCATGCTGAGGTTGCAGAGGACTTGCTTCAAACTGCTAACAATGATCCACATTTCCTTAAACAGGTCATAGCCGGAGATGAGTTGTGGGTCTACAGTTATGATCCTGAAACAAAAGCCCAGTCGTTCCAATGGAAGTCGCCTGTGTCTCCACGGCTGAATATGCTGCAAAGTCAAATCAACGTCAAGGCCATGCTGACGGTGTGTTTTGATCATGAAGGCGTTCACCACGAATACGCTCCTCTTGGCCAGACAGTAACGAAGAGATACTACATCGAAGTTCACCGCGGGCTGAGGGATGCAAGAAGAAGAAAATGGCCGCAGCTGTGGGCAAGTGGTGACAGACAGCTTCATCATGACAATGCGCCCGCCCATTCTTC
>NC_136968.1:11863831-11951331 GCF_032717465.1 Coenobita brevimanus | reverse complement strand
CTTTCTGCAACACACATCTGCCGCCCGGCATCGTCAGAACTCTTAATATACAACTTTAATGTGTTGTGTGCCTGTTTGTTTGTGAAAAACGCATTTTCGAGAAAGATGATAATAAATCGACATGGATAACAAGATGTTTATTTCCATTGGTATTGAATCCCTGTGCACCACCCTATTTTCATGAACAGTACTATACTGTTATTTAGAATGTAATAAACACCAGAATAATCTTTTTTATTAAATATTCAAAGAGTTAAAAAGACAGCAGTATTCTTAGCATAACCGTTTCAGCCATGCAGATTCTTTCTATATATGATTCCCCTTATTAAACGTTGATGGATATTACTGCCCACACGACTGGCAAACGTTTGTTTTTATTTGACTTTTATATAATAGTAAGTGTGAGTGGTATCAAATGTAAGCCTTATTTTAATTTTTTATTTGCGCCTATAAATCTCATCACATGAGAAGGTTCTGGTCTCTTTCAGCGGGGTATAGTGCCATTCAGGTTTTTAATTGTTGTGAAGAAAAAATATTTTAGTTTACTGTTAAGAAAATCGTGTGTGTACTTTTATGTCTACCACCTTTGCTTCACAAATTTTTGTACTGTACATTGGCATTTCATCCTCTCATACTCCGAACTGTAGTGTGGGTATTTATTTCTGTGAACCAACCAAGAAGCAAAAGCTTTTATAAGATACCAAAGGGTGACTACAGAACTTAATGCATAAGGAAAATGTCCGACAGTCCGACAGTTTGTTAATCAATGTAAGAGACATTTTATAGGTCAGCAGAGCTAAATATAGGCTATCAAGGTGTTCTTCCTTGTCTGGCCAAGAGATCTGTCATCTGTTGGATATCATGGACAAACAACATACCAGGATAGCGCAAAGCGGACAGATTATTGGGATAAAACACAGCTCCCTGAGCATGCGGACCATAGATCAACGTATGGGTATTTCTACTTAAGTGGCGTTGCGAGGGAAGGGGGGGAGGGCTAGGGGAACATTTGTCCCCGGGTGCTGCATCTGGGGGCTCCAAAATTGTGTCAGGAGAAAATATTAAGTCATATTATATTACTGAAGATGAAACTGATAGGAAAATGGGAAACATCCTCAACCAAGCCTCTTATTTAACTACAAATATTATATGAAAATATAGTATGTTGCCTACATAAAATCATTAATAGAATATTATAATTGTCTTTATTATGTACGATCGGCCAGATAACTGATGATTCGCTTCCTTTAAGTTTCGGACAAACTCCCTGAGTCTGACAACGTTCACTTGATTGGGAGTTAGGAGACGAAAACAGTCTCTGCCTTCCCTGCGAACATTATGTATGGTGTGAAAAAAACTAATCTTGCGAAAATATTTGTTACGTTTACCGTTTATTTCTTTTTAGGTCAATACCCCCCGTTCCCTTGCTCGTTGCCATCGTGGGGGGCTTCGGGGGGATCGACTGGGGCTTGATGTGTGGGGAGCTCTAGCAGGGTACCTTCATTCCCCTCCGTTCGGTACTTATGTGAAACGTTTGCCATGCACGGGACATCTCAAAGCCTGTCACCCGAATGTGGCACAGAACTTCAGTTACTAAACTTCCCTCTCACGCTTTCTGTTCTTCTGCCTGTGCCTTCGTCTCTAACCTTCTGATCATTTTATACTGTGGTGTTCCTCTAGGTTCTGAATTTTCACAAACTATTAATGATCTGAGCTGTCAAGGACACACATACCGACGATGGCTCCATTCTTCAACTAGCCTATTCACCCGCTTCTCACAACATCCATCACACCAATGATTTCTCCAGTCATGAGGTGAAAATATGTCATTCCTGGTTTCTAACTTGTCTTTCATTTCTGTTTAAGGTAAAATTAACCTTATTTTTTATGCTCGTAAAAATCAATTCCTCCATTTTTCTGTTTGTGAGTGTCTTCCTGAAGATTATCCGTAAATACTGAACCGTACACATCTCATTCTTTATCATTTCTAAATGTTTTGGGGTAGCTTTCTCTCGGGACCGACGACGAAAAAGCACATTATTTCCCTTCATTAGATCAGCTTCCCATATATTATTTGGGATAAGGAGATCACATACTTTCTTTCTGGGGGTACCGCAATCGTGCGTTGGTGGATCCGACACAGACATCTCTTTTAATTAGGATGAAGCCAAGGGCCATTCGTCTTATCAACTCCCCTCCTTTACTGACTTTCAACAACCTCTTTTTCTTCGGCACATAGTTGCGTCTTCTATATTATATCTCTTTCAGTGGTCACTGCTTTTCTGAGCTGTCCACGATTACAACGGTCGCGCAATACTTTTAAAGAAAATTATGAAGCCGACAAAGTTAACTCGTTCGCTGGTGGGGATATAGCTTCTGGTTTCATTCAGGCCACAGCCATACCATTATATTCAAGTGAATGAATTTCCAGTAACCCAAAACTTTACCTTTCTGTTTTGTTCTTACCAGTTTTCAAAATTCAGATTTGGTATATTTTTCGGACTGAACGGATTACATCCATCTGGAGCAAACTCTTTCGAAACGAAGCGACTTTCCAAAGTTGAAAGAAATCTTCTGACAGAGGGAAGAATATAACAACAGAATTGTTTTAGTATTTCAGAGATTGTTCGAGATAGTTTTCAAGCAGTGACTGCCGTAACTGCACTCAGGTGAACAAAATAGCCTTATGGTAGTCCCAGTAAAAAAAAGATAATCCTTCTTTTTTCCTAAGGTGCATAGCACTTATGCAAGGAAGAAGGAACAATAGACTAAAGAACCTCACAAAGATCTCTCCCTTCAAGAAAAAATAAAAATGAAACTGGGAGCCAAATTCAAGATCAGTTCATTTCTAGGTGCCCAGACACACTGGGTTTAAAAGACTACAGGTCACAGGGAGTAGGAAATGCAGACAGAGGAAGACGTCCCAGAGCTGACCTGTTGCAAACATGAATGACTGGGAATAACGGTTAACTCCTGCATTAGAGAGTTGAACAGAAAGGAGATGAGAGTTTGCTCCTAAACGGGCGTATCGCACTCGGTGAAGTGGTGGAGTGATGCAAGCAGACAGTTCAGAGAAGCAGTGAGCTTTGAAGTGGCGATAGAAAAGAGATAAAGATGCAGTTGTGCGGCGAAGAGGAAGAAGGTGAAGGGAGGCAGTGAGAGGAGGAGAGTTATGAAATGAAAACCCTTTGACTCCGCTTTGTTGAGAAGAGCTGTATGTGAAGAACCTTCCCACACATGAGAGTTGTGCTATACGCAGTGGCGAATAAAACCCAAGTACAGTATAAAGTCAGTAACTGTGCAGGGATAAAGAAGCCACGGAGTCGGCATACCAGCACACCTAATTTTTTGGATGCAGATTCTACAGGAGAGGTAATATGCTCTTTTAAACATAAATCTCGAGAGAATGAATAAAGTATGTTCAAAGATGACAGATGACTGAGATGAGTATTGTAGAAAATTTGTGGATATTCCTATGGTAGATTCTGACAGGTCGGTAGACGAAGGAATTGAGTCTTTGATTCATTAAAAACAAGAATACAATTACCCCAATCAGAGTTATGAGCCAGGTAACACATTCAGTGTGCCATAGCTTCATCCAATGTTTATTGAAGTAACTGCTGACTTGGACGTGAAAGGTGGAGTCATCAGTGTGTGAGTGGATAAGGTTAAATGTACAGCTTAGAAAACTATTAATGAATAGACGAAAGAGAGTTGGTGATAGGACAGAACCATGGAAACAATGCTACCGAGAGCCCTTGGAAAAGAACGGTGGCTGGATACAACAATAGGTATAGAATAGCCAGAAAGGAAGCTAGAGAGGCACTAAGGGAAGGATATAAACCGTAGGAAGGCAGTTTGGAAATTAAAGATTTAACCCAGACTCGATCGAAAGCCTTTGAGAAGTCAAATGCAATGGCAAAGCTTTAGCCAAAGGCCCGAAAGGAGGATGACCAGGAGTCTGCAAGGAAGGTGAGAAGATCGCCAGCAAAGAATCCCTGGCGGATCCCATAGTGATGATCGGAAAGAAGGTTTGGTAGGAAAGGTGCTTTATTATTATTTTTAAGAATGGAATTAAAACTTTAAAAATACAGAATGTTATTGCAATTGGGCGAGAGTCAGAGGGCTGGGAACAGTCACTCTTCTTTGGGAAAGGCTGGATGAGAGCAAACTTCCAGCAAGAATGAAAGGTACAGGTTGACAGAAAAGTTTGAAAGATTTACCTAGAAAGGGTGTAGGCTCAGAGGCAGAATTCTTGAGGACAACAGTAGTGACCTCATCAGACCCATATGCCTTGTTAGTAATGGGGCCAGTGTTGGCTGAAAAAAAAAATTATTGAAGAAGCTTTACTGTCAGCCATGAGGAAGTCAGAGAGGGAAAGGGAAAGGGGAACAGCACCGGAATCGCCTAAGGTTGAACTGGAGGAGAAAGTCTACGGGAAGTGTTCTGCTTTATGAGTGGAAGAAACAACTACAGAGCCATCAGAGTGGAAAAGAGGAGGGAAGGATGATGAAGTAAAGTTGTAAGAAAGGTTTTTGGCATAGTGCCAGAAGGAGGAGGAAGCATTTGAGTCAGAAAATTCAGAGCATTTAGTACCAACAAAATTATCTTTAGCAGAGCGGAGGACAGACTTAGCACAGTTCCAGACAGAGACATCAAAGAGATTAGGGTTAGGGGTGGGATGGCTCCGATACCTTTTGAATGCTCTCTCCTTGTTGTGGACTGCATTATAACATGCATGATTAAACCAAGTCTTTTTATTTTATATTAGTCACAGGGTAAGAGGAAGGAATGTACACTTCCATGCCCAAGATAATAACCTCCATAATGTGCGAGGCACTCAGATGGCTCTCTGTCATGGAAGCAATAATCATTCCAGGGAAAATTAAAGCAGTACTGTCTGAGGGCCTCCCAATCAGCAGCTCCAAAGTGCCAAGGCCACTGCTTCTTGGGAGTAACAACAGGCCTTACTGGAGCAGTAGAACTGATAAAGGTGATAAAGTGGTGATCGAAAGAGCCCAACGAAGAGAAAAGATTAGCAGCATAATTAGAAGGATAATTAGTAAGGAAACGTCGTATACAGTATGTTGGTACTCTGCGTATATATAAACAACCATCAACTTCGGCTTTACAGTGAGTATACAGAAAGTAGAAATATACAGAGAAGGGTTTGCTGTCCGTTGCCTCAGACAGCTGAGTCTCAGTAAAGAAGGGAAGGTGAGATTTAGAGGAATAGAGGTGCTGTTCAACAGAGAGAAAATTAGAGGAAAGGGAGCGAATGTTGCAGAATGAAGGAGAAGCGAATCAGACAGTGGTTCCAAGCACTACCATGGCCGTCCCTGGCACGAGTGGATGTTGGGGGCCTGTATGGTCTCCCCCCCCCCCATCCCCGGGGGAATCCGAGCCTTGGTGCTGGGATGCCTTTTTTTTTTTTTTTTTTTTTTTTATAGAAAAGAAAATGTGATGTGAAATGTGCACGTAGTTTGGTGTTGACAGTTAGAGGAAATTGTAAAGGAGAGTATGCTGGACTACTCTCTGTGTTCCTGAAACACTGATAAAGTTCAGCAAAGCAATACGGTCAGATGGTAGTCCCGAGGGCTGATGAAACGGGAGCTCCAGCTCTCCCTATCGTCAGCTTTCCATCTACCTTGGGTGTACTACCCTGTTCGACTGGTGCTACAGCTACTGCCAGGTGATTTTATGCCGTTCAGGACTGATTTTTCGGACTGGATGTAGCTGAATCGGTAGAGAAGTGTTCTACTATCCTAATGGGAGCAGGTTCAAATTCGGGCTAGGGCAGGAATATTATATGAATTTAAATTTCGTTAAAGTATACTTTACTGGTATGCCAGAAGACCCACCGCTGTGTTGTCAAAAACGCCCCGGGTAATACAAATACATCACTTCCGTATGAGACAGCCCTGGCATGTATTCATCATGGACGTGGATGTTAGCGTCGACCTGGTTATATGAAGGGAGTATGGTATGTTGCAGGACTTCTGGACCCCAGGGAACGGACTCAGAAGCCTGTGTCCAGAACAGGACATGTAAAAAAAAAAATGCCTTTAACAACCCCTTCAATGTCAGACGTCCTTCGTCAGTTGAAAAGAATGGTTTGGTGTAGGAAGATAAAATGAAGAACATGCACTCCAGTTGAAGGCAATGATCATCATTAGTTCAACACGACTTTACAGTGGCATTATCCGTATTAATATATTATTCACTTTCAACCATATGGAGGGATATTGTAGGTTTATTCCAACTTCAGCTAATTGTTGTTATTCACCTTAATGGAAGGAGGTTATAATGATGGGATCAATGAGTATATATATCAATCCACTTCACCTAAAAATGGTGAGAGGCGTCTTTCATGGTTCTTGCAGAATGAAAAATTCAATGTTATATATAGTATGTTTTATTCACTCAGTTATAATAATTTCTTTACATAAACTTCGTCCTGCTCTGATATCATTATACAAACAAGAGGTTTTATCACTTTCCTGAACTATGTACTTATACATGAATTCTGGAAGGGTCATGTCAGCACAGAAGACAACATGCATCATTGCCACTTGCCACTGTTTATTTCAATAAAGTGCGAGTGAGAAAAATACTGCCTTTAGCTCTTTCCAATTGATTTTGCACAGGTTTTCAATCATTAGCAGCTAGTTTCACATTACTCTGTGGTAGAAAAAACAGTGCTTCAGCTATAAATTCTTTCCATAGCACTTCTTCCTGACTACCGTCATTCTCCAGTGTTAATGTTACTCAGCACTGAAGATTGGAATATTGCAGTTTGAGTCATAATTGAATTGGAAAGGGGATAGGAAATATTTAACAAGCAATATAAATCATCCAAGTGGAGCCAAGATATTTGGAGCTTGAATGGTGTATGATGAATATCAAATCCATTTCACCGG
The DNA here is from genome assembly GCF_032717465.1 of Coenobita brevimanus. Taxonomy (NCBI): domain Eukaryota; kingdom Metazoa; phylum Arthropoda; class Malacostraca; order Decapoda; family Coenobitidae; genus Coenobita; species Coenobita brevimanus. The sequence goes on along the minus strand of NC_136968.1, from coordinate 11,944,411 downwards.
CCATGCTGTTTCTCTCTCTCTCTCTCTCTCTCTCTCTCTCTCTCTCTCTCGTGCTTCGTCATTCCTTGTTTTTGAATGCTACCTCATCCCTTCTTTCCCATATTTAGGTGGAAAAAAAAAAGAATGTTGGCGTTTTTCTGGTTGAGGACGACGACGACGATGATCGTGATGATGGTGGTGATTATAATGATGCTGATGATGGCGATGATAATTTGAAAAAGATGGCAGCATAGAATCGTCGGGCCTCTTGCAATTGCCACGATTTGTGATGCCTATCATTCGAGACGCCTACCGATTATTTTTTTTTAATCGACCACCCAGTAAAAGACAAAATTTTTCCTACTGTTCCATTGTGTCTACTTCACTCTTAGTGCATGCCCGTCATATTCCATCCTGATGCATCAAACCACAAGGAATCATCTATGGACAGAGAAACATACAAAATTCTCAGCTAATGAACATCAGTCAGCAAAGGAAAATGAATAGCAGACTGGGTGATATATAAGGGTAGTTTTTGTTCCAATGTGAACATGCTACTGGGAAATACTGACCTTTATTATATCAAACGATTCAGTCTGATGATGTAGTATTAATCCTGTGAAGCAGAGTGATATCATTTTTAGCTGCTCACCCAATACAGCTGCGCAAGATTAAGCCTGAGTGTGTGTGTGTGTGTGTGTGTGTGTGTGTGTGTGTGTGTGTGTGTGTGTGTGTGTGATGGATTTGAATGAAACTTCACAGGTCATTTCGTCTACATAATCCTAACTTCTTCCACTCGATACAGTTTTGCATTCATGATTTATGGGGGTCAGCCCCCTCAACAAATGAAAATTTCCCAGGAATAGCGAAAGGAGGGAGGAAACGGTTTTGATGCTTTTGTGCATGTTGAACAATGGATTCTCATTTGGACATAACGATATTAGGAGAGGGCGACACACCATTGATTCATGGAGGGGTCTGCCCACTAAAATATAAAAGATCAGAGTGGGAGTAGTGAGGCCATGGATTTCAACTAAACTTATCAGGCGGGTTCGTTTTGTTCCTTGATAATGCCTTTCACGATGTAAAAACTTCCACTGTTAACTTTTTGGGAGGTCATCTCCCTAAAAAAAAAAAAAAAAAAAAAAAAAAAAATAAAGCATGCAGAACAAGAACAGGTCAGACAATTACCTTTGATATTGTAATTCATGTTGTAGAATGGGTTCCCATCCTCTAACTACTGCTACCATTGATACTACTATTGCTACAACAACAACAACAACAACAACAACTACTACTACTACTACTACTACTGCTGCTACCACTACTACTATTTTGTAATTCAATAAATCGCCATGCATATCTCGGACTGGGTATTGAAGATCTGACCTAGATTTAATAGATATAACAAGTGCGAGGGGCCCTTCGCACTTGCTCTTGTGGAGTGCTCTCGCCCTGCTATAGTTTTGTTTAGTTGTAACTATTGACAAAAAATTTTACGGAGATTCTATGCCAGGCGCCGGGAGCGGCGTTTTTTGGTCAAAATGTGATCGCTCATTAAATATAGTAAAAGTTTTTCAATCGTGATGAGACCAAGTTTTTTCATATCAGCGAATTCTTTGCGAATTTGGCGCGATTTGAATGTGTAGTTTCAGCTGGCCAAAATACACACACACACACACACACACACACACACACACACACACACACACACACACAGCTAGTGCTATAGTATATTAGATTGTCAAGTGATAGGTATATACAAATATTACTTTCTCGTACTGAAAGGGTTAAACATTCCACTTTAAGGGGCAACTACGTATATGAAATAACACGATAATATCATCAAAACGAATGGGTTAATGAAGATAATCTCCAATGGAAGTATTGTCTTGTCCCGCTCGTATTTCAGGCTTTAGCTACGAAAATCCTCTTTGCATTTTAATTCAGCTAATTCTTTACGATTTTGCTATGCACATGAGAAAGCTATGTTGGTCAAAATATAAAACTATAATGATCCTTATCTAGGAGAAAATTATTTAGTTCTTATTGCATTCCAGTATACGACGGATAATTTCATTCAACTAATACAATCCTACCGCAGCCAAATGGTCAACATCTTCCAGTCGTTAACTTTTGTTTGACATTAATCTTTCTACTGTCATGCAATAGTGTTCAACCTGGGAGAATACTAGTACTATAGGACTAAACACTTCACTCTAATGATATTTTCAATCCATTCTTGACACCTTCAAACAATTTTCCTTAGCATGGAAGAAACCCACCAAACACGGTGAGTGCAAGATATCTCACTTAAACTGAATGAAATCGTCTTGAGGAAGCAAGAGTAAAAAGGATTGGTACGCCCGCCGGTTAAGTGGATTAGGGAATGACGTACAGTATCTAAACTATCCACTTCAAAAATTCTCTCCTGGACTGAAAAAAAAAAAAAAAAAATCACCCGGAGAGTGCAAGAATACAATCAAATAAAACAAGGACATTTATGAAAGCCATACCTAACTGTGGAGGGTGTCCTCTGCATCCTGCCTATAATGTGGCCCCAATAAAGATCTAAAATTGGGTAAAATTCATTACCCCACCTGGGGGCAGCAGCATCCCCGCTCGTGTTAAATGGTCATCATGGGCCTCATCCTGCCTAAAAAGTTGTTGGGACAAACACTTACCATCATCATCATCATCCGGACCTCCATTCCCACCTAGGGCTGGGTGAGGAGTAGCAATGTCCAGACAGCCCAATCTTTGCCCACCCCAATGGACCATGCTTCCATTCACTCGCCACTGAAGTCCCCGGAATCCTAACTCTATCTGATACGCCAATAACATTCACCACGTTCTGTATCTTTACAAAAAAGTAACCGATAGAGTCAATGCTGTCACGTTAACAAAGGTTGTCAAATCCCTGATCATGCGCTTCTCCTCACAATATTCATCCAGCCAGCCCGATCTCTTGTCAGTCCCCTAGCCTCACGGACTTCTAAACCTCTCTTCCACACACACACACTCATCCACCATATCCCTCCACCTTCTCCTTGGCCTACCTCGCCTCCTTCCTCCTTCAAATTCGCTCAGATATACCTTTTTCACCACTATCCATTCACTCCACATTACCATAACATCTCAGTGCACTCACTTCGATTCTGGTGTCCACAGACTTCCTCACTCCACATCTTTCAAGAATCACATTATTTCGTATCCTTTCCACTATATATACTCCACATGCGTTCCTCAGCAGTCCCGTCTCCACTGCACTCACTCTTGACTTTTAATTTTCATCCCATACCATAGTCTCACATCCATATGTTAAAGTTGGCACTAACACTTCTTCATGTAAGCCTCGTGCAGCTGCAACACTCAAGCCTCTGTTTCTTATCAAGACCTTCATTGCACCAGCTACTTTCCTTCCTTGTGCCACTCTACTTTCCACTTCTTTTGCACATTTTCCTCTCTTTTCTACCACTGTACTCAGGTATTTGAACTCCTCCACCAATTCCAGTCTCTCTCCATTCACTGTAAAATCGCACTGGGAGTCACCTTCTCTCTCAATAACCATCACTTTACTCTTTCCTGCATTTACTCTTCAGGCATGACGCTCACAGATTTCAGCAAAACTCTGCACTAGTCTACCAAGTTCTTGTCCGGTATGTGCAAGTAGTAGCGGATCATTAGCATACAACAAATCTGAGATATTCCATTTATCACCATTCATTACCATCGCCATCCCCCTCGCCATTACCCGTGTTTTTATCTCTCTCGTCACCCGATCCATATATATATATATATATATATATATATATATATATATATATATATATATATATATATATATATATATTGAACAACCATCTTCCACAATCGTTCTCTGCATGATATAATTCAGTTGTGATGAAACCTCTTCGACCTGTAGGAGTTAGATGTAGCCTTCACTTACACTTCGTTACTAGAGATCTTCCCTGAGTTGAATATAATCGTTTAGTAACCAGAAGAATAAAAGAAAATAGAGGTTTATGAGTTTCTTTCTACTCCTTTCACACTCACATTTACCCTAAGCTGAAAAAAAAATTATTCGGTGGTTGTATGAATATAATGGTGGCAGAAACGGGTTCTTACTGTACATGCCGTGGCGTTGATATAGCTGGCCGCTCCGGTTTTCCGGCTATACGTATGTCCTTTATTTCCCTCCCTGTCTGCACCGAAAGAGGATGAATTGTAGGAGAGCAACATGCAACCTCCAGTCTATGAGGCTCACCTCCCTCTGAGCTAGTCTACTGTGTTCACCTTCATTTGAACCTGGGGCCACAACATCAATTAGGTGTAATAAACAAAACGTCCACGTGAAGAAGTTGAGAGAGAGAGAGAGAGAGAGAGAGAGAGAGAGAGAGAGAAAGAGGGAGGGAGGGAGTTGCACATCTACTGTGCGATGTCTCATACTTCACCGATGCTACGAACAGAAGATTTTATTCAGCAGAAAATGGCTGGTGGTTTTGGTGGTGGTGGTGATGATAGTTGTGATGATGGTGGTGGTGATGATGGTAGTTGCTATGATGGTGGTGGTGGTGATGGTAGTTGCAATAATGGTGGTGGCAGTAGCTGTGGTGGTGATGATGGTAGTTGCTATGATGGTGGCGGTGATGATGGTAGTTGCTATGATGGTGGTGGTGATGATAGTAGTTGCTATGATGGTGGTGGTGGTGACGGTAGTTGCAATAATGGTGGTGGTAGTAGCTGTGGTGGTGATGGTGGTAGCTATGATGATTGTGCTTGTTTTGTATCAACCATAATTGCCTTTCATTCATATTTTAAAGTTTAAATACAAAAAAGGACTTCTTCGAGGAAATTGCCTATTACAGATGTGAAGCCTACCTCTGACCTGGGCTGAAGCCCCAGTCAAAGCTATCTATATATCTATCTATTGCCAGATGCCTTAATCCCATAAGAGGTGGCACCAAACAAATCGCCTTCATGTCGCCCTGCCCCCTGCCATTTCACTGCCCTTCCCCTACCGTACATCCTCCCCATTCATACATCTATTCATTCCATTCACCCACTTCATCCTGGCCTTCCCCTCCTTCTCCCCCCCCCCTCCCTCCACTTCAGTTACATACACTTTCATCGTATTAGTATCTCTCTATATATCCTCTCAACATGGTCAAACCACTTCAATGTATTTCTCTTAACTTTTTCTGTCACATCCACATCCAAACCTCAACGCTCCCTCAAAATTCCTCATTTGTCAGTCTGTCTCTCCAAGTACTGTAAATCCTCATGCTTCTCTCAAATAACTCACTTCCACTGCTCTCACTCTTGACTTGTGTCCTTCTAACAATGTCCAAGCTTCATTTCCACACGTTAGAGCTGGCAACAGAACATTAGGAACTGACCTCGAGAGTCTCAGATGGGAGTCACTCGTCTACGTATTGACATCGTATTCATCAATAACGTACAAGAGGAAACTATATGAATGAGAAAGCGAGTTGGCGCCAAAACTGATCCCTGAGGTACACCGGCATTTATGGAATGAAACTGAGAATAAATACCATCTACCATGTCCCGTATTTTTCTATTATGAAGGTAAGAAGAAATTAGAGGGACCAGTGATGCAAGGTCATAGTGTGCATCTTAGACATTAAGGCCCGGTGCCATACTCAGTCAAATGCTTGAGATATATCTAGTGCTATTGTGTGTGTTTCACCATGTTGGTCTATTGTTTTGTTAATGATGGGTAAGAAGGCAAAGAATGTCTACAGTTGAACGTTCTTGCCTAAATCCATACTGCCGATCATTGATTAATTTATTAATTTCTAGATGCTTGATTAAGTGTTTGTTAATTAGCGTCTCAAAAACTTTGCCAAGAATGGAAGTTATTGCAATTGGTCTATAGTTTGATGGATCAGAAGTTGCCCCCTTTTTAGGAACAGGATGGATATTTGCTTCTTTCCAAGAGGCTGGAAAACTTGAAGTACGGATGCATAAGTGGAAAAATTTTGCCAATACAGGAGCCAACACTGAGGAGCACTATTTAAGTACTATTGAAGGAATTTCATCTGGACCAGCAGCTTTGTCTGTTAGTGATTCTGTAATGCAGCTTGTACCTATCTGGTGTGAATCATGAAAAGAGGTATTTGAGGGGAATCAAAATCAAGTACAGGAATATTGTAATTTTCTGTATTTAGGGTTGAGGTTGTTGAAAAAATGTCAACAAGAAGTTTGGCTTTTCCACGTGGGTCACTTACTAGATCTCCATTGGGGGACTGTAAAGGTGGAATGGAAGAGGAGGTAGTGAAGTTAGTTTTGAATGAATTAAGGGTTGACCAGAATATTTGGTTATCATTTGGGTTGTTTAGTAGTTTGTTAGCCTGTCTACGCAGAAAGTTTGATTTAGAAAGATTGATGATAGTTTTAGCATGGTTTCTGATATTTCCATAATAGTTAAAGGCTTCTTTGGTTTTGGTCCTTGTATAAGTGTTATAGGCAATTGTTTTATGTTCTGTTACTCTAGCACAATTGTGGTCCAACCATTTAGGAAAATTACATCTTTTTCTGTAACTTTGATGGGGAATGAATTTTTCCATGCCGACTTTCAAATCCTGCATGTGGCCCAATGTGGAATTTGCATCTTGGGAGAAAAAGGAGGTCCAAGGAACATCCATGAAAAAATTATGGAGTCACTTCCAGTCTGCCCTGTTGTAGTGCCATTTAGTTACCACGACCTGTTCAGAGCAGGAGGGTGTGGTAGGTGTTAAACTGGTGGCTTGAATCAGACATTGATCCAAGGATCCGAGAGGGGACTTCACTTCGACATCATAATTATCTGAATTGGTTGTTAGAAACAAGTCCAATAGGTGGGGATTTTGATCGGGGTTGTCTGGTACACGGGTGGGTTGACTGACTAACTGGGTGAGATTAAATGAGTCTGCAAATAGCTCACATTCAAGACCAGAGTCATCAGTTCTGGCTGAATAACTGAGCCATTCAACATTATGGACATTAAAATCACCCAGAATAGTAATTTCTGATGCATTATTAATGCTGAGGACACTTAGTTGTGAAGACAGAAAGTCAAATAAACTCGGCTCTGGAGGGGCATTAGGGGAACGATAAACACAACAGAAATACTTAATTTTACCAAAAGAATTTAATTTGTATATGGAATAGTCGAAATAAGGACAATTAAATTTAGTAATCTCCTCCAGGGCAATTTCTGATTTAGCAAGGCAACATAAGCCTCCTTTGGGTCTGAAATTTTGAATCAAGATATAATCAGGAAAATTAAATCTAGCTAAATCAGAGGTGGAGCTTACTTGTGTCTCTGTTAAAAATAGCAGATCACGGGATTCAAACTGGAGGAAATTTTGAACAGAATTGATGTTGGAGTGAGGTCCCCTACTATTGCAAAAGAAAATTTTACTGCACTGACGAGCAGATTTAGGGCGCCGCAACACTGGAGGTGGCACAGTCGCTTGATGACGACCGGGAGGGCCCTGTGCAAACGAACCAGCCCTGCCGGTGGTGGTCACCCGAAAAACCACCGCACTAATTCCCAGTATAGCAGCAGCCATGGTTCTTTTTATGGGGGGGGGGAGCAGGGGGGTGTTGTGAAATGTATATGATATGTAATGACAAGATTGGTGTTTTATGGAGAGAGGATAGCTGGTTTAAGGCAATGTGATATAATGTGGATGTGTGTGTTGTGTACAGAGGGCAGCCTGATGCCCTCTGATGGTTGAGGCAGAAAGATGTGTAACCAGCTACCAAGGCCTAGGAGAGAAAATGGAATCCAGGCTATTCCCTGTGTCTCCCGTTATCTTGGCGGTAGTACTTCCCTGGGCGGGGCTGCCTACCCCTACCCCTACTACTCCTTGCAGTACCCTTTCAAGTACATCATCCTCCAAACTTCCATCCTTACTCAACACACCACCTAGGTACTTAAATGTACTCATATTATCCATTTCCTCTTCATCCAACCATACTGTGCATTCAGAGGCTTAGTTTCTCTCGAAGACCATAAGTTTACTCTTCCCCACATTCACCTTTAGATTCCACATCTTACTGTACACAATCTCCCATACTCATTCATCAGACTTTGCAGTTCCACTTCGTCTTCACTTAACAATACAGTACAACAGACAACAATACAGAAAGTTTCCAAACGCTGCCCTCTCTTGTTAGGGTCACTCCAAGATCCATTGCTCAACATTTTATCTTTTTTATAACCACATCCATACACAGATTGAACAACCATGCAGATACCACGCATCCCTGTTCCCAAGGTGGTCTGGGATACAGGTAGGGTGCTATTCAAGCTACTCTAGGTCATGAAGGATAGAAAAGATGTAGGCTTGTTCACCAGGTGGAATGGTGAAAGGAAAGGAGAGTCAAAGGTTGTGGTGAACATTAAAAGCACCTACAACGGAGATTTCATAGAAAGGAGAAATTGACAAGATGTGTTCCATCTTAGAAGTAAGATAGTCAAAGAAATGTTCATAGTCAGTAGAATTAGGGGATAAGTAAACAGCATAGGTATATTTAGGCAGAGAATGACGGGATAGCCGAAGCCAGAAAATTCAGAAGATTCACTTTCAGGAAAAGAGAGCAAGATATGTTGTTGCGTACATATACACAAAAGCTACCTTTCGCTTTGATGTGAGTATAGAGAAATTAGGAGGACACGGAGAAGGATTTGCTGTCAGTTGCCTCTGACAGCTGAGTCTCGGTACGGACGAGAAGCTGACGTTTAGAGGAAAAGAGGTGGTGATCAACAATGAGAAATTTAGAGGAAAGGCCGTGAATGATGCAGAAATGCAGAAAGAGTGACTCAGACAGTGATTCCGGACATCTTTCTTGGCCGTCACCCCCCCGGGGACTCCTAGGGTGAGTGTTGAGATGCCATTTTTTTTCTTTAATTTTATAAAAGGCATTGTGGTGTGTAATATGCATGTAGTTTAGTGCTGACAGTTCGAGGAAATTGTACAGGAAAGTAAGATGCTTACTTTCTGTGTTACTGAAACACTGAAATATTTCAGAGATGGAATATGGTCAGATGCTAGTCCCGACGGCTGATGAAGTCCAAAATTCAGAGAGAAAAATTCACTCAGTTTACTATCCACACGCACAGCAGGCTTAGCATTCTCATATATAATGTACTCTTCAGGGCATTCAATAACTTCCCATCTACTCCATATATTCTTAGTATTTTCCACATTCCTTGTCTATCCACTCTGTCATAAGCTTTCTCTAAATCCAAGAAAGCTGTGTACAACTTCTTTCCCTTTTCTAGAAACTTTTCCACAAACGACTTGAGGACCAATATCTGGTCTAAATAACCTCTTCTTTTCTTCTCCAAGTAATTCCTCAGTTATTTTCCTAACTCTGCCAGTGGGGATCCTACTATATGCTCTGTGTAATACATTTAGAAAACAAAGGCCCCAATGATTACACCACAGTTCTTTTTCCCATTTTCCTTTGTACAAGGGAATCATTTTACCTGACATCCAATCCTTCAAGACTCTTCCTTCCTCCCAGGCCAATCTGCACACCATATCCATCTGCACCCCTTCCATATCCATTCTGTTATCTCTCCCCCATGCTTCATCATTTCACCACACACTCCATCAGTTCCTGGGGCTTTCTCCATTTTCAGTTTCTGCTTTGCTTCCACTGTATCCATCCTACTGATCTCATCCTCCTTTCTTACCACCCTCCTTCTCCCAGCCATTCCCCAGCCACTTATACTTGCATTACTTTCATTCTCTATATTTAACATTTCCTTAAAGTGTTCTCTCCATCTGCTCACTTTTTCTCCCCTCTCAACTAGTAATTTACCATTTCTATCATTCACTCCCTTACTAACATCTTTACCACCCTGCTTAACTCTCTTTACTTCCTTCCAGAACAGTTCCTTACATTCCCTCCGCTTTGCACTCAAATTCCTTCTAAATTTTTCATCCTTTCTCTTCTTATTCTCTCCTACTAATCTTTTCACCTCTCTCTTCCTCTCTACATATAAGTATCTCTTCCATCTCTCAACTTCCTCCACGCCCCTGTTTCTCATCCATTTATTGTTGTTTTTTTTTCCACCACAGCTTGTCACACCTCTTCGTTCCACCATGCTATTCCTTGCACCCCCTTCCGTCTTCTCTTCACCCCACACATCACCTCACATGCTGCACAGATTTCTTCCGTGAAAATCTTGCACACACCTTCCACCTCCTTCAAATCATTTTTCCGCAATGGCTCCTCCACTTCTCTCTTATATTCTGCCTTTTTTCCATCTCCTTGCATTATTTCTACCCTCCTTGTGTGGACTACTTCCTTCTGTCCTTCCCTCCTTCTATTCCTCCATTGCTCTTGAACTTTGACTTTCACCACGAACAACTTCTGGTCAGAGTGTCCACTTCCCCAGCCTCTGTATGCTCTTGCATCCATTACACACATTCTTATCCCGTCATTCACACTCACATAACCAATCAGTGCCCATCATTAATTCAGTTTACCACCCACCCTTCTCATCACTCGCCACGTATACCTGTGGATCATTTTGTACCAAAAGAGGGTATTGGTTATTACCAACCCCCTCCCCTCACGCATATCCACTAGAGCACTGCCATTCTCATCCACTTCTGCAGGAACACTCTGCTCACCAACTACTCCATCCACCTTCACATTCCCTACTTTTCCATTCATGTCTCTAATAAACAAACACTCATTCCTCTCAAACTTTTCCATGGATGCTTCCACATTTGCTCAGAACTCTTCTTTAACTCTGCTTGCACTATCTCGCATTGACGCATACACACACACAGTCATACACACTTGTATTCTCACTTTCAACCTTACCCACACAATCATTGAACCAGCTGATCCATACTCACTTATATTCTCCTTCCATCTCTTGGACACAGTAATACATACACTCTCTTTTGCCCTCTCAGTCTCACCTACTCCCAGGCATATACCCCTTCCATACTCCCACTCCCTCACACTCTCACCTCACAATTTAGTCTCAGTTACTCGACATATGTCCACTTCTGCAGCCCCAAGCACTTGGATAATCTCTCTCCCAGTTTCACCTCATCATTCGTACCGCTTACATTCCATGTTGCAATCCATACAATGTCCTTTCCCTAGGTCTAAGCTAATTAATACAGATTCTATTCTCACAAAGTATGTAATTATTTTACGTGGCATATCTTTACATAGATTACAGCAGCCACTATATGTTATAAAATGTTATGAAAATAACAGTTTTATGTTACTGGCAGTCATTTTATATTTCAAGATGGCCACCATAACCTACATGATCAGTACTAGTTCAGATTCTACAGCCTGGAAGATGTGGGTGTTGACATTAAAATCATGTTTCCATCTCATTTGTTTGCCGACCTACCAGTATGTTAAATGCTGATGACAGCCATGTATAAAAATGGCCGCCAGTGGTTAAAACACGCATCTTGGAATAGGAACTTTCACAAACTCAGGAGTTGCCAGTGATCGCCAGGTATTTAATTAAAAACTCGGTCAACTGCTCCCTGCTCGCACTGTCATATATCATCTCATGATATTAGAAGTCTCGTTCCATGTTTAATTCAAAACACTTATCATTTAGTTATTAGAGATTAACGTTTAATTTGGCAAATGCTGAAGAGAATGAACCAACTATTAGTTATAAAAATACATTACTTATGGAGCTGAAATCAGGCGAAGACGAAGCCGCCAACCGAAATCACAAATACCGATGTTTCCAGCAAGAGAAGAAAACTTGACGCGGGCTTGTGCATAGGATCTTCATCTATTTCCTTTAACCCGTCATGTCCCGAGCTATTTTGCTTCCTTTAACCTGTCATGTCCCGAGCTATTTCGCACCTCCGACACCCCCCAATCCCGAGGTATTTTCGATTTTTTTTTTTTTTTTGGCCAAAACCTCCACTTTTGGTGAGAAACATCGAAATTTCATAGAGAAATCACTCACCTGAGGTTTAAAATACTCGATTCAGGTAGCAGTACCTCCTTACTTGACTGGGTTTTCTAACAGGCTGGCACCAAAGAAAACGAGTTCCATGGGAGGATAACTATTTTACACCACTCATAAATAGTATTTATTTATTTACTTGGTATGAATTTATATGTAGTACGAGAGTATATTGGTTTTCAAACAGTAATATAGGCATTATAAGTATTATTTCACTCACTAACTCATCACCATACCTGACCTTCTTTTGCAACATTACCTGATCATCATTTCTGACTGTTTCTTCCTCTAATGCTATGTAAACTTTGTCCTCCGCATTGTCATTGATTGGGGAATCACTCTGGCCCCGAATGTCTTTATTGGCCAGGTCACTGGTAACAGGTGAATTGCCGAGACAATGGAGTGTTGGGGGGAGGAGGTTATGCGGTGTAAGGCATTGTCCCTACTTGGCATCTTGTAGAGGAATAGAGGAAGGTGTCCCGTGCATACGTATGAAAAATGACGCACGCAGATTTAAAATTGTGCAAATTATGAACCTTGCAATTTCGCGACGTACCAATACGTCATCGGGACTGGCAAATACAAAATGTTGCAATGTACCCATACGTCGACGGGACGCCTTGGGTTAAATATTTTGGAGCCAAACTACTTCATATTACTAATATATATAAACATATAAGTCTGAACATATTATTTGATTAAAACTGTATTAAAAGACATGACTGAGATTGAGAATAGTCGCCTTTAAGCTAGGAACATTATTAATTTTGTCCTGAGATTTAGATGGTAAATTTTGTTTAGTTTAGTGAGTCCTTTCAACTTTATTATACTGAAGCTTCTTTTCCTCATTTTATTGAGTAAATATTTTCATAAAATTATATTTAGGAATAAGTGATAAAGGAAACACTTACAGAATAATATAGTTGAACGCATTTTTTTTTTTTTCAAATTATCAGGTGAAGTTTGGTAAATTTGGGGAGTTTCTGAACGCTCCTATTGTCCCCATATCCAGTTTTGATTTACATCTATATACCCTCTCATCAAGAAAAATTTTATCAAAAAAAAAAAAAAAAAAAAAAAGAATGAGGATTTTGCATTTCTGGTGCATGAGGCTGCACCACTGTATTTTGTTACATGTACTTAGCTAATTTATCAGTTCTACAAAGCAGGATGTGTCATTTTCGTCAATGCACCCTATAGACCTTTTCCAATGACGTCACAGAAATCACGTGGTTTTGTTTACGACTCCATATTGGACGGCAAACTCCTCACAGTAATGGCTGTCCAGACAGAGCTGTCAGAGATGAATCTGTCAGATATATACAGAAATCTGAATCTATGCCACCAAGATCTGTACAGGAACAAGATAAATTATTTGGAGATAGACTGCTTACACCATATCTAGGGAGAAATCCACCCGTTTCGAATGCGGGAGACCAAAACCAGATCTCAGATATGCGATCTCTATCACTGTTTGGTGAACACCTCGTGAAAATTCACCAGGGCATTCCTCAAGGTAAATATGTGTAATATATCTAGCTGGAATTGACATACAGTACATGTAGATCATCTTAGTAATCAGGAAATTATCGACTTGGGGCCAAGGGGGGAGGGATTATATACTCTCTATGTATCTATAGCCCGATGCCCTAGTCCTGCAAAGGGTGGCTGCAGGCAAAACTCCTCCAAGTCGCTCTGTCACCCACCATTTGACTACCCTCCCCCCAAGTCACTCTCCCCTCCCTCATATACCTCTCAACTCCATCCCACCACTTCAAACTTGGTCTTTCCCTCCCTCTCCCTTCCTCCACCTCACCTACATACACCATCTTACCAGTCTTTCATTCTCCATTCTCTCCACATGTCCAAACCACCTCAGTGTATTTCTCCTAATCTTCTCAACCACATCCACATCCACCCCACAACGTTCCTTCACTTCTTCATTCATCAACCTGTCCCTCCATGTCACTCCACATGCTCCTCCCAAGTAACTCATTTCCATTACTCTCACTCTTGACTTCTTCCCCTCTTGCAAGGTCCATGCCTCGCTTCCATACGTCAGGGTAAGGATCACAATACTATCATGCAGTGACTTCTTAACTTCCATACTCACCTCCCTGTTTCTCATCACTGTTTTCAATGAACCAACAACCTTCATTCCCTGCTGTACCCTTTCAAGCACTTCATCCCCAAAACTTCCATCTTTACTCATCACACTACCCAAGAACCTGAATGCACTCACATCCTCCATATCCTCACCATCCAACCTCACTGTGCATTCTTTGACTTCATTCCTCTCAAACACCATTACTTTACTCATGTTTACATTAACTTTCAGATTCCTCTTCCTACACACTGTCCCAAATTCATTCACCAAATCTTGCAATTCCCATTCATCTTCACTCAGCAATACTGTCATCAGCAAACAACAACACCGGAATCTTCCAAATCTCACCCTCATTCATTACAGCCATCCCCACATCCACTGCCCTACCTTGGACCTCCTTTACAACCCCATCCATGTATATATTAAACAGCCATGGAAACATCACACAACCATGTTTCAGTGCCACACTGAGATCAAAGAACTCAGCTCACCATCCACTCGCACCGTAGCCCTAGCTCCTTCGTACATACTCTTCGTAGCATTCAACAATTTCTCCTTCACTCCATATATTCTTAATACCTGCCACACACCTTGTCTATCTACTCTGTCATAAGCTTTCTCCAAGTCCATGAAGGCAGCATATACTTTCTTTCCCTTCTCTAGATACTTCTCCACTAAACATCTTAGAACAAAATCTGATCTACACACCTTTTTCCCTTCCTAAATCCCTCTTGTTCTTCTCCAACTAGCTCCTCTGTCATATACCTAACTCTGTCAATGAGTGTTCTACCATATATTTTTCCAGTCACACTAAGAGGGCAAATACCCCTATAGTTACCACATACTTCTCTCTCCCTTTTTCCTTTGTATAAATTAACAATTATACCTGATTTCCAGTCCTCTGGAACCTTTCCCTCTTCCCAAGGCAATCTACTCAACTTCCATATCCACTCCACTATAATCTCACCCCCATACCTCAGCATTTCATCACACACTCCATCAATTCCTGGTTCCTTTCCCATCTTGATCTTCTTCATTGCTTCCACTACTTCGACCCTACTGATCTCTTCCTCCCTCCTCTCATCTCTTATTCTCCTAGCCATTCCCCAGCCACTTATACTTGCACTGCTCTCACTCTCTACATTCAACAAATCAAAGTGCTCCTTCCATTTCCTGAATTTCTTTCTCTTCTCCACCAACAATCTATTATTCCTATCTTTCACTCCCTTACTATTATCCCTTTCACACTGCCTTACTTTCTTTACCTCCCTCCAAAACAATTTCTTACTCTCTCTCTATTTCACACTCAGATTCTTCCCAAACTCTTCGTTCACTCTCTTATTACTCTCCTTCACCAGTCTCTTCATCTCCCTTCTCCTGCTCACATATACCTCTCTCTTCTCTCTCTCATCTTCTCCCCTACCTCTACTCGCTAGCCATTCACTATATGCCTTCTTCTTTTGTTCCACAGCTCGTTTAACTTCATCAATCCACCATGCTGTCCCTTGCACACCCCTGCATCTCCTCCTCACTCCACAAACCACCTAACACGCTGCGCCTATCTCTTACATGAATATCTTACATACATCTTCCACTCCTTCCATCTGCTCTAATTCATACCTTCCCAATCTTTCTTCCACTATGCACTTATACTCTGTCAATTTCTCACTAACTTGCAACATCTTCACCCTTGTCACAGGATGTGTTTCGTCCTGTCTTCCCCTTCGTCTCTTCAACCATTTTCTTTGCAGCCGTAACTTGGCCATCACTAAGTGATGGTCCGAGATTCCATTGCCTCACCCTCTCCACACTCTTGCATCCAACACTTGTCTTCTCATTCGCTCATCCACACACACGTAGTCTATCATTGCCTTTCGTTCAACAAGTTCACCATCCATCCTCCTCATTACTCTCCACCTATACCTGTGGATCATCTTATGCCGAAAGTAGGTGTTGCCTATTGCCAACCCCTTGCCAGCACAGATGGCCACCAAAGCATTACCATTCCCATCTACTTCAGCTGGCACACCCCACTGACCAACCACTCCATCCACTCATACATTCCCAACTTTGCAATTCATGTTTCCAATCAAAAACACTCTCTCATGCCTCTCAGATTTGTCCATACATGCTTCTACACTTGCCCAAAACTCATCTTTCACTCTTGCCATTCGGTTCTCTGTCGGCGCATACGCACATACAATTGCCCACGCTTGTATACCCACTTTCATCCTCACCCATACAATCCTTGCACCCACTGTTCCATACTCTCTTATATTTTCCTTCCGCTTCTTGCTCATCATCAGACATACTCCCTCCCTTGCCCTCTCATTCTCGTTAACTCCGGACCCATATTCCTAAACCGTATTTCTCTTCTCTCACCCTTTTACCTTTCCATTTAGTTTCAGTCAATCCACATATATCCACACTTGCATCCTCAAGCACCTGAATAATCTCTCTCTCTTTTACATCATCATTCACTCTTCTCACATTCCATGTTCCCACCCTCAGAATGTCCTTTGTCCGTTCCTTAGTCGTCAACGTATGGTCCGTCCTGGTCCGAGGCGCTTTATTCGCTTGTTTAGTTAGTTCTTTTTATGGGTTGGGGCACTAACCCACCACCAACCCTTTTATCGCCTCATACGACAAGGAGGGGGAGTATTCTTGAAACCCTCCTACCCCCAGGGGGGATTGTATAGAATAAATAGGAATCGAGTAGTTGATGAATGAGTGGAGGGTGGGAGTGGGGGAAGGAGGTGGAGGGAGGGTGGAGGGTTTGAATGGCGGTGGGGGGTGGGGGGGTGATTAGGGTTGGGGGTGTGGGGGGTGAGGTTGAGGGGGAAGGTTGGGGATGGGTGGTAAGGGGTGGAATGAGTAGCGGGTGGAGGGTAAAGGTTTTGGGTTGTGGTGGGGGGTACTGTGGGGGGCTTGTGGATGGGAGTTGGGGGCGCGGGGAGTGGGCGGTGGGGGGTTCGAAAGTGGGGGGTAGGGGGTTTTTGGGGGGTGGGAGTTAGGGATGGTAGGGGATGGTGGTGAGGTGGGGGTGGCGGTGGGCGGGTGGGGGTGGTGGCGGGGGAGTTGGGGGTGGGGTTGGTGGGGGTGGGGAATGGCTCACCTGATATGAAATGCCTGCTACACAATCGGGTGTAGGCCGTCGGCTGCCAATTCTCCCTCCTCACGGCATCTATCCACTTCTGTTGCCTTTCCTCATTGGCTGGAAACCAGCAGAGGTTTACCCAACTCCAGCTTTCCTGCCATGTCTTTCAGCCGAAGGCGCAACAGTGGAATACCATTGTGGAATCTGCACTTCTCTCTCTCTCTCTCTCTCTCTCTCTCTCTCTCTAAACGTCCAGTGTAGCGTCATAAACAAAAGTCACATGACCTGTGACGTCATGCCGAAAAGATCTATACCGTTACACTGGACTCAGGTTGTGTGTGTGTGTGTGTGTGTGTGTGTTTTAACTCCTCATTGGCCGTTTGATAGATCTGAATGACACTTCATAGATGAGTTCAGCTGGTTACTAGGAAGGGTATTCACTAGATGAAATTTTTCAGCAATGATTTTTATAGGGGTCAGCCCAGCCTCACCAAATGAAAAATTCTCAGATATAATAAAAAAAAAGACTGATATGGCTTTGATATCCTTGCACATATTGTACAAAGGACACCCTTGCATAATGCGCTGTTGGGGGGGTGTGATACCCAGAATATAATGAATCTTGGAGGGCCAGCTCCCTTCCCAGAAATTAAAACAATCAGAAACGAGAAGGTCAGATCATGTATTTCAACAAAGCTTCTCAGGTCAGTTCGTCTGATTCCTTAATAATCTATTATACTACAGCAGTGGTCGTGTGTGTGTGTGTGTGTGTGTGTGTGTGTGTGTGTGTGTGTGTGTGTGTGTGTGTGTGTGTGTGTGTGTGTGTGTGTGTGTGTATTTTGGGTAGCCGAAACTACACATTCAAAAACCGCACCAAAAGTGGCACAGAAATCGCAAAAAATTCACTGATGTGAAAAAACTTGGTCCCATCTCAAATGAAAAACTTTTACTATATTTAATGAGCGATCACATTTTGACCCAAAAAAACGCCACTCCTGGCGCCCAGCATTGAATCTCCGTAGAAATTTTTGCCCAGAGGTACAACTAAAGTATTTCAGACTTGCGTTCAGACAAATTGGGTTCCATTCCCGAACCTGCAAATAACACGATCAATTGGTTAGCTGCAAAAAATCCAAGTGACAACGTTATACTAGAACAGCAGATAAACGTGAGAGCCCTCCGCAGGAGCAAGTGTGAGGGGCCCAAAGGGCCCACAAGCACTTGTGCCTTCCACTAAATACACTTTTTCTCCATTATGTTTAGAGGGTCAGCTCCCCCCCCCGAAAAAAAAAAAAAATCAAATAAGAGGAGATATCGCTCTGACCTCCTAGGGCAAGATGTACAATGTAGTCTCAGCCGTAATGCAATACTTCAGAACTTCATTCCCACCAAAGATTCTGAGGAGGAAGGGGGCCTCCCAAAAGCGAAAAGTTTCTGAAACAGGAGAAAGATTTGAATATAACTACCTTGGTGAGTTCGTTTTTTTTTTATGCAAAGAAAAATTAACCTAGGGCTAGATGCCTACAAATCATTCCCTTCAAGAAAAAGCAAAAGTAACACAACAGAGCGCCAAATTCAAAATCTGTTCATTTCGAGACGCCTGGACACACACAGTTTAAAAGACTGGAGGTCATAGGTAGTAGGAGTAACAGACAGAGGAAGACAGTTCCGGAGTTGACTGGTTGCATACATGAAGGAATGGAAGTAATGGTTCCCTCTTGAATTAGAGGGGTGGACAGAAAAGGGATGAGAGTTTAGCGGTAGATGGATGCTATGCACCTACTGTAGTGGTGGAGGGAAGCAAGCAGACAGTTCAGAGACGCAGTGACCATTGAAGTCATGATAGAAAAGAGATAAAGATGCAACAGTACGACAGAAGAGATAGATGTTGAAGGGAGCAAGTAGGAGTAGGAGAGTTAATGAGACAAAAGCCTTTGACTCTGCCTTTTTGAGTAGAGCCATATGCGGAGAGCCTCCAACACATGAGATTTGTACTCTACACCAAGGCAAATATAACTCGTGTATAGTGTCAACAACTGTGCAGGGGTAAAGAAGGCATATAGTTGGCTTAGTACATCTAATCTCTTGGAAGCAGATTTTACACGAGAGGTAATAAGATCTTGCCATAATAAATTCCGAGAGAATGAAACCCCAAATACGTTCGGAAATGATGCAGGCTTGAGTGTAGTTAAAATTAGAGGATAATCCTGAGGTAGATTTTGAAGGGTCAAAAGGTGTAAGAAATTAGTTTTTGATGCATTAAAAACAAGATTTCTTTTACCTCTGGTAGAGATATGAGCCAAGTCAAACATTACGTGTGCCGTAGCCCTTGTTTGTTGAAGTAACTGCGGAGGTGAACGCTGTGGGAAGCAGAGGGAAAGGTGAAGCGTTGAGTCATCAGTGTATGAGTGGATAGAGTTAAATGTACAGCTTAGGCCATTGATGAAAAAGGAGGAAGAGTTGGTGAAAACCACTACTGATTGCCCTAGGAAATGAACCGTTGGCCACCTACAAAAGCACCTACAGAACGATCAGAAGGAAGCTTGAGATGAAGACACAGATAGAAGGTTAAACCATATGAGGACACTTTGGAAATTAAAGAATTATGCCAGACTCTATCGAAGACCTTTGAGATCTCAAGTGCAATGGCAAAATTTTCGCCAAAGTCCCGAAAAGAGGATGACCAGGTTTCTGCAAGGAAGGTGAGAAGATCGCCAGTGGAGCATCCCTGGCTGTTCCTATACTGACTATCAGAAATAAGGATATGGTGCAAAATGTTCTTTGATTATGTTTTGATAAGTATAGACTTAAAAACTTTTGAAATACAGGATACTAGAGCAACTGAGCAATAGTTAGAGGGCTGGGAATGGTCACCCTTCTTTGGGACAATATGAATGAGAGCAAACTTCCACCAAGAAGGAAAGGGACACTAGCTCCAGAAAGTATCGGTGCACTTTGGGTCCAATGTCATCTGGAATTATTCGACCATGTGGGAGTGACAGCCCGTTAACACTTGTATATATTATAACATTTACGCCCACTCCTTGCTCATTATGAAGGACACAACTGGTATCTGATATAGCACTCATCTATTGTCTGGGATGCCTGCATGTGAGAGGATAGAACCACAATTCCCAGTTTCCATTGTTCCATGTGTCATGATATTTAACACATTCTGCACTGATACTTTCTTGAGTGAGTGTACAAGTTGGCAGGCAAAGGCGAAAGAGTTTACCTTGCAGGGTGTAAGGACAGAAGCAGTTACTGAGGGCAACAGGAGGAACCCCATTATGCCCATATGTCTAGTTAGTATTGAGGCTAGTGGTGCCAGAAAACACATCAGTTCCAGCGTTCACAAACTCAGGAGCTGCCAGTAATAGCCAGGTAATTATGAACTCAGTCAGGTACTCATGGCTCGCACAGCCATGTATTTTCTAAATCCCTTCCATTATATTTAGTGATGAGGAGTCCATAAATTCTTCAGTATTGTAATCATTGGTTACTATAGCTGTTTCCTATTTAATTATGATTTGCTTAGTAAAATACTACAGAACAGTTACTACAGTGCATAAACAAATGGTCCGTTTGCATTAGTTACATAGTATTAGAAGTCTCGCTACATGTTTAATTTGAAACACTTATCATTTAGTTAAGATAGAGATTAATGTTTCATCTGGCAAATGCTGAAGGGAATTTGCTGACTCTACTTTATAAGAAGACATAATTTATGAAGGCGAAATCATGCAAAAACGAAGCTGCCAACCGAAACCACAAGTATCTGTTTTTCCAGGAAGATGACATCAAAACTTGGCATGCATGTGTACAGACAGTCTTCACCTGATTCCCATAAACATTTTGCTGCCAAACGACTTAATGTTAGTTTTATTCATTGGCATATAATGTGTGAAAATTTTACTTGATTAAAGCTATATTAAAAGAGGCAACTGGAATATAAATAAATACTTTTACGCTATGAAGAATATTTGTCCCGAGGTTTAGATGGTGACTTTAACCCGTCATGTCCCGACCAATTTTCCACCACTGACTCCCCCCAGTTCTGACCAATTTTGGAAAAAAAAATTTGTTTGGCTCAAACCTCCACTTTTGGTGAGAAACATCGAAAATTCATAGAGAAATCGCTCACCTGAGGTTTAAAATACTAAATACGGATAGCAGTACTCCTTACCTTACTGGGTTTTCTATCAGGCTGGCTCCAGAGAAAACGAGTTCTATGGGAGGGTATCTATTCTACACCACTCATAAACGGCATTTATTTATTTATTTGGTACGAATTTATATGTAGCACGAGAGTAAATTGGTTTTTAAACAGTAATATAGGCAATATAAGCATTGTTTCACTCATTAACATATCAACATACCTGACCTTTTTTGGCAACATTACCTGATCATCATTTCTGACTGTTTCTTCCTCTAATGCTACGTAAACTTTGTCCTCCACATTATCATCGATTGAGGAATCACTCTGGCCCTGAATGCCTTTATTGGCCAGGTCACTGGTAACAGGTGAATTACCGAGACAATGGTGTCCGGGGGGGGAGGTCATGCCAGGTAAGGCATTGTCCCTGCCTAGCATCTTGTAGAGGAAAAGAGGAAGGTGTCCCGTGTATACGTACCAAAAATCACGCACGAAAATTGAAAATTGTGCAAATTATGAACCTTGTAATTGCTCGATGTACCAGTACGTCGATGGGTCTAGCTGTGACAAAACGTTGCGATGTACCCATACGTCGATGGGATGCCTCGGGTTAATTATATTATTGACTCCTTTCAACTTTATCATACTGAAGCTTCTCTTCTTCATTTCACTGAGTAAATATGTTCATAAAATTATACATATGAATGAAGTGATAAAGGAAACACAAAACAGTAGTTCAAGTGACCGTATTTTTATTTTTCAAATTAACTTATCATGTGCAGATTGGAAACCTTTGGGAGTTTGTGGACGCTCCAAAACAAAATAATTTAATGTCAGCCATGAGGAAGTCAGAGGTGGGGGGGGGGGAATTGATGGTGGTACAGCACCGAAGTCGTCTAAGGTTAAGGGAAGAGTTCTACTTTATCAGAAGAAGAAACAGCCACAGAGTCATCAAGTGCAGAAAAGAGGAGAGAAGGGTGATGAACTAAAGTTGTTAGGGCAATATGTCATAAGAGCTGAAGATTTGAATATATTTAGTCTATCTATCTATACCCCGACGCCCTAATCCCACAAGGGTGGCCGCAGACAAAACGCCTCAGTCGCTCTGTCACCCACCATTTGACCGGCCTCCCCTCAAGTCACTCCCCCCGTCCCTCATATACCTCTCAACTCCATCTCTCCAACGCATCCTCGGTCTCCTCCTCCCTCACCCTCCCTCCACTTCACCTACATACACCATCTTAGTCAGTCCTTCATTCTCCATTCTCTCCACGCCTCCAAACCACCTCTGTGTATTTCTCCTAATTTTCCCTACCACATCCACATCCACCCCACAACGTTCCTTCACTTGATTCGTCAACCTGTCCCTCCATGTCACTCCACATGCTTCTCTCAAGGAACTTATTTGCACTCTTGACTTGTTCCACTCTAGCAAGGTCCATGCCTCGCTTCCATACATCAGGGTAGGGATCACAGAACTATCATGCAGTGACTTCTTAACTTTCATACCCACCTCCCTGGTCTCATCACTGCTTTCAGTGAACTACAACCTTCATTCCCTGCTGTACCCTTTCAAGCCCTTCATCCCCAAAACTTTCATCCTTACTAATCACACTACCGAAGTACTTGAATGCACTCACATTCTCCATATCCGCACCATCCAACCTCACTGTGCATTCTGTGATTTCATTCCTCTCAAACACCATTACTTTACTCATGTTTACATTAACTTTCAGATTCCTCTTCCTACACACTGTCCCAGATCCATTCACCAAACCTTGCAACTCCCATTCATCTTCACTCAGCAATACTCTACCATCAGCAAACAGCAACACCAGTATCTTCCACATCCCACCCTGATTCATTAGAGCCACCCCCACATCCACTGCCCTACTTTGCACCTCCATTACAACCCCATCCATGTATGAATTAAACAGCCATGGAGACATCACACATCCCTGTTTCAGTCCCATATTTAGATCAAAGAACTCACTCAGCTCACCATCCACTCGCACCGTAGCCCTAGCTCCTTCGTACATACTCTTCACAGCACTCAACAATTTCCCCTTCACTCCATATATTCTTAATACCTGCCACACACCTTGTCCATCTACTTTGTCATAAGCTTTCTCCAAGTCCATGAAGGCAGCATACACTTTCTTTACCTTCTCTAGATACTTCCCCATTAAACATCTTAGAACAAATATCTGATCTACACACCCTTTTCCCTTCCTAAATCCCCATTGTTCTTCTCCAACTAGCTTCTCAGTTCTATGCCTAACCCTATCAATGAGTATTCTACCGTATATTTTTCCAATCACACCAAGAAGGCAAATACCCCTATGGTTACCACATACTTCTCTCTCCCCTTTTCCTTTGTATAAATTAACAATTATACCTGATTTCCAGTCCTCTGGAACCCTTCCCTCTTCCCAAGGCAATCTACACAACTTCCACATTCACTTCACAACAATCTCACCCTCATACTTCAGCATTTCACCATACACTCCATCAATTCCTGGGGCCTATCCCATCTTGATCTTCTTCATTGCTTCCACTACTTCCACCCTACTGATCTCTTCCTACCTCCTCTCCTGTCTTCTTCTCTCACCCATTCCCCAACCAATTATACTCGCAGTGCATTCAACAAATCCTCAAAGTGCTATTTCCATATCCTCAATTTCTCTTTCTTCTCCACCAACAATCTATTATTCCCATCTTTCGCTCCCCTACTATTTCCCCTTTCACACTGTCTTACTTTCTTTACCTCTTTCCCCAAAAATTTCTTACTCTCCTTGCATTTTACACTCAGATTCCTCACAAACTCTTCATCCACTTTCTTCTTACTCTCCTTCACCAATCTCGTCACCTCTCTTCTCTTGCTCACTTGTACATCTCTCTTCTCTCTTTCTCTCTCTCATCTTTCCCCTACCTATACTCACTAGCCATTCACTATATGCCTTCTTCTTTTGTTGCACAGCAAGTTTCACCTCATCATTCCACCATGCTGTCCCCTGCACACCCCTGAGTTTCCTCCTCACTCAACAAACCACCTCTCACGCTGCACCTATCTCTTCCGTGAATATCTTGCATACGGTACTTCTTCCACCCCTTCCATGTGCTCTGACTTATACCTTCCCAATCTTTCCTCCATTATGCCCTTATATCCTGTCAATTTCTCACTATCTTGCAACTTCATCACCCTTCTCACAGGATGTGTTTCGTCCTGTCTTCCCCTTCGTCTCTTCACCCTTTTCCTTTGCAGCCATACCTTGGCCATCACTAAGTGATGGTCCGAGATTCCATTGCCCCACTCTCTCCAAACTCTTGCATCAAACACTTGTCTTCCTATTCGCTCATCCACACACACTTAATCTATCATTGCCTTTCATTCAACAAGTTCACCGTCCATCCTCCTCATGAGTCTCCGTGTATACCTGTAGATCATCTAATGCTGAAAGAAGGCATTGGCTCTGCCAACCCCTTACCAGTACAGTTGTCCACCAAAGCATTACCATTCACATCTACTTCAGCTGGCACACCCCACTGACCAACCACTCCATCCACTCGTACATTCCCAATTTTGCCATTCATGTTTCCAATCAAAAACACTCTCTCGCTCCTCTCAAACTTGTCCATACATGCTTCTACACTTGCCCAAAGCTCATCTTTCACTCTTGCCACTTAGTTCTCCTCGGCACATAAGCACATACAATCGCCCAAGCTTGTATACCTACTTTCACCCTCACCCATACAATCCTTGCACCCACTCTTCCATACTCTCTTATATTCTCCTTCCACTTCATGCTTATCATCGGACATACTCTGTCTCTTACCCTTTCATTCTCTTTAACTCCCGCAGGTATTCCTAAACCATATTCCCATTCTCTCACCCTTTCACCTACCATTTAGTTTTAGTCAATCCACATATATCCACATTGCATCCTTAACCCGAGGCATCCTGTCAACATATGGGTACATCGCAACATTTTGTCGCAGCTAGACCCGTCAACATACTGATAGGTCACACAAGTGCAAGGTTCATAATTTGCACAATTTTCAATTTTCGCGCGTGATTTGTGGTACGTATACATGGGACACCTTCTTCTATTCCTCTACAAGATTCTAGGTAGGGACAATGCCTTACCCCACATGACCTCCCCCCCCCCGCACTCCATTGTCTCGGCAATTCATCTGTTACCAGTGACCTGGCCAATAAAGGCATTCGGGGCCAGAGTGATTCCCCAATCAATGATAATGTGGAGGACAAAGTTTACATAGCATTAGAGGAAGAAACAGTCAGAAATGATGATCAGGTAATGTTGCCAAAAAAGGTCAGGTATGTTGATGTGTTAGTGAGTGAAACAATGCTTATATTGCCTATATTACTTTCTAAAAACCAATCTACTCTCGTACTACATATAAATAAATAAATACCGTTTATGAGTGGTGTGGAATAGTTACCCTCCCATCGAACTCGTTTTCTTTGGAGCCAACCTGATAAAAAACCCAGTAAGGTAAGGAGTATCTGTATTGAGTATTTTAAACCTCAGGTGAGCGATTTCTCTATGAATTATCGATGTTTCTCACCAAAAGTGGAAGTTTGAGCCAAAAATTTTTTTTTCCATAATTGGTCGGGACTGGGGGGAGTCAGTGGTGGAAAATCGGTCGGGACGTGACGGGTTAAGCACCTGAACAATCTCTCTCTCTTTCACTTCATCATTCACTCTTTTCACATTCCATGTTCCCACTCTTAGAATGTCCTTTGTCCGTTCTTTGGTCGTCAACGTATGGTCTGTCCTGGTCCGAGGCGCTTTGTTCACTTTTCTAGTTAGTTCTTTTTAAGCGGTGGGGCACTAACCCACCATCAACCATATTAGTCGCCTCATACGACAAGCAGGGATACTGCGGGAGTATTCTTGAAACCCCCCTACCCCCAAGGGGGTACAAATGAAATTATTTTTAGTAAAGCAAAGGACAGACTTAGCATGATTCCAGGAAGAAACATAAAAGAGATTAGATTTGGAGGTGGGTTCCCTCCAGTACCTTTTGAAGGCCCTTTCCTTGTTGGGGACAACATTAGTGTGCATGATTTAACAAGTTTATTTTGCATTCGTCACAAGATAAGATAAAGGAATGTATGCGTGCATGATAAAGAGAATAATCTTTGTAACGCACAAGGCACATTCAGATGGCCCGCAACCACGGAAGCAGTAACCATTCCAGGGAACAAACAAGAACATATTGCCCAAAGGCCTCCCAAAAGCAGCTCCAAAATTCCAAAGGTGATGCTTTTCGGGGGGGTCAACAGACCTCATAGGAGCAAGAGGACAGGTAAAGGTTATAAGGTCGTGACTGGAGGAGAACAATGGAGAGAAAAGATTATCATCAACATGCAGAAGGATTATTTGTAAGGAAAAAGTAATTTTGGAATTCTCTCCAAGGGGGTCAGAGATACTGGTAGGGTGCTATACAAGCCACTCTAGGTCATGGAGGGTAGAAAAGATGTAGGCTTGTTCGCCAGGTGGAATGGTGAAAGGAGAGGAGAGTCAAGGGTGGTGATGAACATTAAAATCACCTACAATGGAGATTTCAGAGAGGGGAAAAACTGCTTAGATGCCTTCCATCTTAGATGTAAGATAGTCAAAGAAATTTTCATAGTAGAATTAGGGGATAAGTAAACAGCATAGATATCTTTAGTCAGAGAATGACAGGATAGCCGAACCCAGAAAATAGATAATTCAGAAGAGTCAAATTCAGGAACATGAGAGGAAGAAATGCTGTTGCATACATATACACAAAACTTATCTTTGGCTTTGATGTGAGTTTAGAGACATTAGGAGGATACAGAAAGGGGTTTGCTGTCATTTGTCTCAGACAGCTGAGTCTCAGTACAGACGAGAATCTGAAGTTTAAAGGAAGAGAGGTGGTGTTCAACAGATAGAAAGTTAGAGGAAAGGCCGTGTATGATGCAGAAATGCAGAAAGAGTGACTCAGACAGTGATTCTGGGCATCTTTCCTGGCCGCCACCGGTAGAGAGGCCACTGATGGGGACTTATTTCCCTCCCCTGGGGACTCTGAGGGTGGATGTTGAGATGCCATTATTTCTTTAAATTTATGAAAGGAATTGTGGCGGGTGGGGGCGCTCGTCATCCACCCACTTAATGTTGTGGTACTCTGGTTTTAGGTTAGCCCTACACTGAGTGGCTGGCCAAATGATTTCCTATAAATCCGAAAAGAATTTACAACGCTGAGTGGTGTCCTTGTAACCAACCAACACGTGTTCCTTACGTGACAACAAATGGGTTAGTGCCCCTCCCCGGAAAACAGCTAACTAAAAATACGAAAAAGAAGCCTTGGACCAGGACTGACCAAAAGGTGACGACTAAGGAGTAATCAAAGGACATGATACGGATGGCGACTTGGAATGTAAGGGGTGCAAATGATGAGGTGAAACAGAGAGAAATTGTCCGGGTGCTTGAGGGTGCGAAAGTGGGTGTATGTGGGTTAACTGAAACTAAATGAATGGGTGAGAATGTGAGAGAATGGGAGTATAGATGGGGTGTATGTGCAGGAGTAGGTGAGAGTGAGAGGGCAAAAGAAGGAGTGTGTATTGTGGTGAGCAGCAGATGGAAGGAGAATATAGGAGAGTATGGATCGCCTGGCTCAAGGATTGTGTGGATAAGATTGAAAGTTGGACTACAAGTGTGGGTACTTGTGTGCGTGTATGTGCCAATGCAAGATCGTGCAAACAGAGTGAGAGAAAAGTTCTGGACAAATGTGGAAGCGTGCAAGGAATGAAAAAGTGTTTTTGATTGGCGATATGAATGGTAAAGTAGGGAATGTGAAGGTGTATGGACTAGTTGGTGAGTGGTGTGTGCCTGCTGAGATAGATGAGAATGGCAGTGCTTTAGTGGACATCTGTGCCGGGAGGGGGTTGGTGATAGTCAATACCCTCTTCAGGCACAAAATGATACATAGGTATACATGGCGAGTGTTGAGAAAGGTGAGTGGTGAACTAAACGAACGGAAGGCAATGACTGACTATGTGCATGTGGATTAAAAGATGAATAGGTGTGTAATGGATGCAAGGCATATAGAGGTTGGGGGAATGGACTTTCTGATCACCACTTGGTGGTGGTTAGAATCAAGGGACAACTGAAATGCAGAAAGAGAAGGAGAAAAGGGGAGGAAGTAGTACATGCAAGGAGAGTGGAAAGGTTACAAGAGGACGAGAAAGAGACAGAATATAAGATATAAATGGAGACGCGATTGGGTAAATATGAATTGGAGCAGATGGGGGATGTGGAATGTGTCTGCAAGATAGTCACAAAAGAGATCTGTGCAGAATGTAAGGTGGTGTGTGGGGTGAAGAGCAGACGAATGGGGGAGCAAGGAACAACATGGTGAAATGAAGAGGTGAGATAGGCTGTGGCACAAAAGAAGGAAACATATAATAAGTAGATGAGAAACAGGAGCGTGGAAGAAGTTGAAAGACGAAAGAGAGGTGATAAGATTTGTAAGGAAGAGTAAGAAGAGAGTGGATGAGAAATATGGAAGTAACTTGAGTGTAAAGTGGAGAGAATGTAAGAAATTGTTCTGGAAAGATGTAAAGAGGGTTAGACAAGGTGGCAATCAAGAGTCGGGAAGCGAAAGATAAAAATGGTTATTACTGGTGGAGAAGGGAGAAAAAGTGAGCAGATGGAGAGAAAACTTTATGGAATTGCTGAACATAGAGAATGAAAGTAATGCGAGTATAAGTGGCTGGAGAATGACTGGGAGAAGGAGGAATGTGAAAGGAGAGGAAGAAATCAGTAGGATGGAAGTTGCGGATGCAATGAAGAAAGTCAAAATGGGGAAAGTCCCAGGAATTGATGGAGTGTGTTGTGAGATGCTGAAACATGGGGGAGAGATGGTAGTAGAATGGATGTGGAAGATGTAAAGATTGGCTTGGGAGGAATGTAGAGTCCCCAAATTTTGGAGGTCAGATATAATTATTCCCTTGTACAAAGGAAACGGGGAAATGGAAGTGTGTGGTAATCATAGGGGCATTTGTCTTCTTAGTGTAAGAGAATAAGTATATTGTAGGATGCTTATTGACAGAGTTAGGAAAATAACACAGGAATTAGTTGAGAAGAACAGGGAGGTTTTAGGAAGGGAAGAGATTGTGTGGATCAGATATTCATTCTTAGATCTTCCGTGGAAAATTTTCTAGAGATGGGAAAGAAGTTACATGCTGCCTACATGGATTTGGAGAAAGCATATGACACGGTGAGTAGACAAGGATTGTGGAAAGTATTAAGAGTATATGGAGTACATGGGAAGTTGTTGAATGCTGTGAAGAGTATGTATGAGGGTGCTACGGCTGCAGTGCTTGTGGATAGTGAACTGAGTGATTATTTCTACCTGAACGTTGGAATGAAACAGGGATGTATCATGTCTACATGGTTGTTCAATCTTTACATGGGCAGGGTTATAAAAGAGATACAAGGTAGGGCAGTGGATGTTGGAGTGGCCCTAATGAGAGAGGTTAATGTTTGGAATCTCGGTGTACTGTTGTTTGCAGATGATACTGTTTTAAGTGAAGACAAAGGGAAGCTGCAAGGGTTTGTGGATGAGTTTGGGAGAGTGTGTAAGAAACTGAATCTAAAGGTGAATTTAGGGAAGAGTAAAGTTATGGTCTTCAAGAGAAGCGAAGTCAGTGAATGTACAATGAGGCTGCGTGAGGAGGAAATGGAAAATGTGAATGCATTTAAGTACTTTGGTAGTGTGATGAGTAAGGATGGAAGTTTGGAGGGTGAAGTGCTTGAAAGGGTACAGCAAGGAAGAAGGGTTGCTTTTGCCCCGAAAGCAGTGATAAGAAACAGAGAAGTGAGCATGGAAGTGAAAAAAGTTACTACATGACAGTATTGTGATACCAACTCCAACTTATGGAAATGAGGCATGGACCTTGTCGGAGGGACAGAAGTCAAGAGTGAAAGCAGTGGAAATGAGTTATTTGAGAGGCGCATGTATATCACATGGAGAGACAGACTGACGAATGAGGATGTGAAGGAACGTTGTGGATGTGGATGTGGATGTGATAGGAAGCGTTGGGAGAAACACAGTATGGTGGTTTGGCTATGTGGAGAGGATGGAGAGTGAGAAACTGACGAGGAGAGTGTATGTGAGTGAAGTGGAGGGGGGGAGAGGGAAAGGGAGGCCAAGGATGAGATGGAGGGATGGAATAGAGAGTTATATGAGAGAAGGGAGTGTGAGCTTGGAGCAGAACAGTGAAATGGCGGGGGACAGGGCGATGTGGAGGCGCTTTGTTTGTAGCCACCCCTTACGGGATTAAAGCGTCTGGCAATAGATAGATAGATAGACAGAAGTGTGACGTGTAATATGCATGTAGTTTAGTGTTGTCAATTCGAGGAAATTGTATAGGAGAGTATGCTGGCCTGGCCTACCTTCTGTGTTACTGAAACACTGAAAAATATCACTGATGTGGGATGGTCTGATGCTAGTCCTGAGAGCTGATGAAGGGGGAGGTCCAGCTCTCCCTATCATCGGCTTTCCATCTAAAGGTCCTCCACTATATACAGTTTTGTATTCATGATTTTTTATGGGGCCCGCCTAATTAACCATATATAATATTTTCAGAAATAGTGAAAGGAGGCCAGGTATGGCTTTGATGTCGTAGTACATTTGCACAATGGATTCTCATCAATATGACAATACTGTATATAGGGAGCTTGACACCACCAATGATAATTGGTGGGGGGTCAACCCCCTCACGAAAATAAATTTAAAAAAATTGTCAAACTAGGTGATTTTAAGCATACTGAGTTCAGTGAATTCGGCATGCATATCGAAGGATTGGGTAGGCAATTTCCATATATTCTCTGTACTGGGGGGGTATGGAGAATTATACTTGTTAAGGCTTCTGGATGCGTGGGAGCCATCCCTAAATAGAGTGTCTCCCAAGACATACCGTATATATGTATCGTGTGTGTGTGTGTGTGTGTGTGTGTGTGTGTGTGTGTGTGTGTTAACATCTAAGTCACTCAGTGGAGGAGAAGGACCAGTTGGGTATGTTGGTGAGTACATGGATGGGGTGGAAACGGTGAGTGGAATGGGTGGGGTAGGTAGGTGGTTTGGAGGGATCGAGTGGGGTTAGCAAGATGGACAGGGTGATTGGGGTTAGATGAGGTAGGGTTGGGTGGGTGGATTGTTGGGCGGGGAGGGGCGAGACTGTGTGGTGTGGATGGATTGAATGGTGGGATGAATGGATTGATAGTTGGAATGGGTGTGGTATAGTACAGTAGGTAAGTCGTGGTGGGTGTGGTGGGAGGGGGGGTGGGAGGGTAGGGGGGGTTGGGTAAGGAGGTTTTCGTTAATTGGGTGTGATGAGATGTGGTGGGTGTGGGTGAGTAGGCGAGGAATGGAGTAGGGTGGGTGGGTGTTGTTGGTTGGATGAGAAAGGGTGGGGTGAGGTGGTGTGGGGTGGGTGTGCATGGGTAGGCAGGGAATGGGATATGCTGGGTAGGCGAACAGAAAGGATGGTTGGGTAAGGAGGACGGGTAAGTGGGTGGGGATGTGAGTGGGTAGTGGGAAAACACGTCCACTGATTAAAATGGTCCAAGGTACAAATATGTCCATGTGTATAAATAAGTACGTCCATTGGAAAACAGTCCCATGGGAGAAGAAAGGTCCATGATCAGATTCAGTGTTGACTCTTGGGGAAAAAAATAGGTCCATGAATAAAAATAAATCCATTAGGACAATAGGATCCTAGTGAAAAACAAGTGTATGAGAAAAACAGTTCTAGGAGGGAACTGGGTTGATCCAAATATACGTCCTTGGGTAATATATTTATCAAACCAGTATATGAATAAATTAGGACCACTGGAAACCATGATGAAAACAGATCTATAAGGAAAACTGGTCCATGTGCAATATGGGTCCATATGGAAAATATTTAATGAAAAAAAAATGTCCATGGTGATAATAGATCCATAGGGTAAGATAGGTCCATGATGAGCGAACAGACCCATTGAGGGAAATGGGTTCACAGGAGAAAGTGGATCTAAAGTGGAAAATAGATTCATGAGAGAAAATTTGTCAACGTGTGAACAGCTCTAGGGGTGGAAATGGATGACTGGGGGGGGGGGGGAAGACATCTATGGCCTGTAATATGTGCTAGTTTAAAACGTGGACTGTGGCAGGGGGATTGCAAAACAGGGTCTGTGGTGAGGTAATATCGTAAATTTAATGACCATTGTAAAATTACTTTAAACGTACATCATATATTTGGAAATGGTATTAGTTGGAGAAGAACAGGGAGGCTTTAGGAAGGGAAGAGGTTGTGTAGATCAGATATTCATTCTTAGATCTTTAGTGGAAAAGTTTCTAGAGAAGGGAAAGAAGTTGTTTGTGGCTTTCATGGATTTGGAGAAAGCATATGACAGGGTGGATAGACAAGGATTGTGGAAAGTGTTAAGAACATATGGAGTAGATGGGAAGTTGTTGAATGCTGTGAAGAGTATGTACGATGGTGCAAAGGCTGCAGTGCGTGTGGATGGTGAACTAAGTGAATTTTTCTCTTTGAAAGTTGGGTTGAAACAGGGATGTGTCATGTCTCCATGGTTGTTCAATCTGTACATGGATGGGGTAATAAAAGAGGTACAAGGTAGGGTAGTGGATGTTGGAGTGGCCCTGGTGAGAGAGGATAGTGTTTGGAAACTCCCTGTACTGTTGTTTGCAGATGATACTGTGTTGTTGAGTGCAGACGAAGGGGAGCTGCAAGGCTTGGTGGATGAGTTTAGGAGTGTGTGTAAGAAACGGAATCTAAAGGTGAATGTAGGGAAGAGTAAAGTGATGGTCTTTGAGAGAGGTGAAGTCAGTGAATGTACAGCGAGGATGGATGGTGAGGAATTGGAAAATGTGAGTACGTTTAAGTACTTGAGTAGTGTGATGAGTAAGGATGGAGGTTTGGAGGGTGAAGTGCTTGAAAGGGAACAGCAGGGAAGGAAGGTTGCTGGTTCTTTGAAAGCAGTGATAAGAAACAGGGAAGTGAGCATGGAAGTGAAAAAGTTACTACATGACAGTATTGTGATACCAACTCTAACGTATGGAAGTGAAGCTTGGAGGTTGTTGGAAGGACACAAGTCAAGAGTGAGAGCAGTGGAAATGAGTTATTTAAGAGGAGCCTGTGGAGTCACATGGAGAGACAGGCTGACGGATGAGGATATAAAGGAGCGTTGTGGTGTGGATGTGGATGTGATAGGAAGCGTTATGAGGAACACACTGAGGTGATTTGGCCATGTGGAGAGGATGGAGGGTGAGAGACTGACGAAGAGAGTGTATGTGAGTGAGGTGGAGGGGGGAAGAGGGAGGGGGAGGCCGAGGATGAGATGGAGGGATGGGGTGGAGAGGTATATGAGAGAGGAGGGTGTGAGTTGGGAGCGGGGCAGTGAAATGGCGGGGGACAGGGCGACTTGGAGGCGATTTGTTTGTGGCCACCCCAAACGGGATTGAGGCGTCTGGCAATAGATAGATAGATAGATAGATAGTATTACACACTTATCTATAAATGTTATGCTGACCCCACTATAGTTTCGGAGTTCTTGTGGGTATACATGTCCCAGTTGTTGGGAAACCAAAAACTATACAAGAGGAATGCATTCACATCAAAACCTTAGAAAATTATAATTCATTAAGCCATAACTTGAGCCTGAAGCACTACTTTCAATAATTTATTTCATTGTTCCCTCTCATGTTTTAGCCACTCGAGGCCTTACATTCAATTTTATCATCAAAAGCCATTTTTTGAGGCAGGTCTGAGTCTCCCTTGGGTGCTTATTCTAGGGTAAATGGACCAAGAAGTGCATGAATTTCGTTCATAGTAGCTACTGTTACTTTGTTTTCGGGCTCAACCTTGGAGGTGAAGATAAGAGATGACAGAAAACCTAATGTCCCATAAAACTGCGTGACGATCCTCCAACGGGAAATTTCGTGATGCGTTGTTAAAAATCTCACTCATATAAGATAGGTCACATGCCCCAGAGCTAACTCATAAGAAGTATGTCGTACTCCATGGGTTAACTAAATTTTTCCATGTCAGTGGAAAATAATTACTAGCGAACGAGCCCAGTGAGTGAAGCGATGTTTATGTTCAGCTGACGAATGAGTATCCATATACGAAACGGCCCTCACGCGATGGTTTCTCTACTATGTGAGATGGAGAAGAGATTCTTTCAGCAGGCAGTAGATAAAATAAAATAAAAATTGTTTTTAGCACTATAATTACTCATGAGACCAAAGGAACTACCTGGAATCCCAGCTTTCTAAGGGAATGTATGGAGGGCTTCAACTGATATACTCCACCATGAAATCAAATTAAAAAAGATTTCCAGTTTTAACACTATGTTTTCTTGCGTGAATTTTAACAATTACATGATGGATATTACACTCATAATATTACATGAACGTTTTTTCTATGTTTAGGGGATGAAATCAGCAAGGGTTATCAGTCCATTTCCGGGTTTTATCATTCGATCAACAGCTATGTGGTTACCAACGCAGTTCACTGACATAGTAAGTTGGCAGAAGAGAAATGAATATTGCGCGTGTGATAAATGCTACGGCGCCTCGCCATATGCCCATCCAGAGAGAAAACCTGAGAGAGAGAAAACGTGAGACAGTAAATATCTTAGCTCAGTTATTCTTCTGTTATTGTTCAACTGCCTCACCAGAAATGTTAAACGTTTACACCAAGATGAAATTATGATGATAGGCGTATGTACAAACACTCGCTCGCTCATCACGCGGTCACAAAGTACATTTTTCTGGTTTAGATAACACACATAAAACAAATTTGCCAGAGAGCGATTAGTATTTGTAGGTCCTGAAATATATACTCCTGACTTCAAACGTGCATTTTCCTTTGCCACGAGGTTGCTACACACACACACACACACACACACACACACACACACACACACACACACACACACACACACACACACACACTCACACACACACACACACACACACACTCACACACACACACACACACACACTTGGAAATACACACAAGTAATAACTAATTATTTTAATCAGAGTATGCTGTTATTCTCTGAAGAGCTGGCAGATGGCCTGTTTCATCATTTTCCTGAACTTAAGATAACATAACAGGATTGTATTCATATGCCCACGCTGTACAAGGACCAGTATTTTTAATCTTAGTAAGGAATTAAAGAGTAATTTCAGAAACTTTAAAAATTCATACTAACAGATTTCTGTATTGTTGAAAGTCAATGCTACTGATATACATAAACTAAATATTTTGTTCACCCACGATGACCGACTAGCAGCGGCTGAAATGGACTTACGTGAAATCCAGTAATTCTCAGCAATAAAAACTTTGCACACAAATTCATTTCATGTTGAGAAAACTTCTGGAAATTTTCCAGGTCCGATGAAATACTTGTCGATCATGCTGAAGTATTAAGAATACAAAAATTCTTATGAGACCACCTATGTACTGTTAGTGGAAATACACTGTATTTCATGAACAGTGAAGAGTAGAAAGAGAGTTAACTTAGTCATGATCAACTGACGCAATGAATAAGAACTGCTTTGACAAATCCTAGGGTATGAGTTTGAAAACACTTTTCAAAACAGTTCAAAATCTAGGTTCTCAGCGAATGTTGGTGAAACACACACACACACACACACACACACACACACACACACACACACACACACACACACACACACAACCCCACACACACACACACACACACACACACACACACACACACACACACACACACACACACAACCACACACACACACACACACACACACACACACACACACACACACACACACACACACACACACACACACACACACACACACACACACACACACAACCACACACACACACAAACAAACAACCACACACACACACACACACACACACACACACACACACACACACACACACACACACACACACACACACACACACACACACACACACACACACACACACACGTGGGAGTGAATGTGTAATATTTTTATTTACATGCGGAGGATCTTACTAAAATATTATTATTTTAATGTTGAATTATTTCACAAAACATGTGATGTAATATGCAATATATCTTTTGCAAGAGACATGAGATCTAAAATGAAAATATTATACATGTAAAATTCCTTCGGCTCTATTATTTGACACTGAATTGTTTAAAATAATGGTTAATTCAATTATCTGCAAATACTGTGCATACTGATGCTCTATAACGTAACTGGAAAAAGCTGGGTGCTCATCCATTTCAAAGGTTTGGAACCCATGCTCTTGAATCTGAATAACTTCCTTTTGGGTTTATTCTTGCTGCTACCAGACATTTTTGTTCAACTTAGGAACGGCTTTCCTTCTTGAAAGAATACAGTAAGGCTATAAGTCACTCCTACTTTGATGAGCTTATCCTATTATCAGGAGCAGTCTTCATGAAATGACAAGAAGAGAATGAAGAACACGTCTGCAGGATCAAAGGGATATTATAGAATTTTCTCCTTAACTGCATTTTAACTTCTTCAGTACAATGTCGCACTTACTGTTTTCTTGTTGCTTTTCCATATGATTCTTTGCTGTTCATGAAGGACTTCAAAATAGAGGGATCATGATTCATGTATCCTTGATTAACCACTCTGCTAAGAGAAAATTTAATATCCTAAACTGAATAATATCGTCTGCTGGTTGTAAGAATAAAATTAAATGGAAAAATCACCCTTTCCCATGGAGAGTCCCAAACCACTTGGTTAGATCACGTAGTCATGCATTTTAATCGTGCTGGGATTTTAAGAATACTAAAAGAATAAATAATGAAATGTTTTTGTGGTTAAGTGATTAGGAGGAAAAGTCAGCGTTCTGCGTTCAGTTTCCGAAATCAATATGCCAGGCTAAGCTAGGTTACACTTAGCTAGCTTAGGTAAGGCTAGGTTAAGTGGAAAAATTAGTTTCCTCCCTACAGTCTCCCAGATCACTAGGATCAAGCATGTAAAGAGTCTTGTTGCAGTTGGCGCACTGGAAGTTGTCGAAGCACATGGTGTTTAAGGGATCCTCCACAACCCACAGAATGTTGCAGTCACACGCAATGTCGTTACCTGAAGTGGAAAGAAAGGTTTTCCTTTAGCGACTCTGCTCTAGAAAGCTTTCTATAATTGTTGCCCTATCTTAACAAATCACAGATGACACGTATCCTGCTTGTAAGATATTCCCATACAACATAATACGCACAGTGACGCACTGCATAGCACGTGCCTCACTATGACTCTGACACATCAACAGCGTAGGAAACCTATGGGATGACCATAAAGATAACTACCTACCTGAGGTCGATGGGTTTGCTCGGCCTGACTGACTGGGGTAAAAAAAAAATAATGTAACTATAGTCGTGGCGCGCGACTCTGGTTGTTATTATCGTGCCCTGGCAACAACATATCCCTCAACAGTGCGTCCGATTTCGTTTATAATATGAAACGCATGTGATTCGTATATGTTCGTGTACAATAATATTCGTGTATAATATAAACATGCATAATAATATGATTCGTGTATACTATGATGAGAAATGGGACATACCTTTGAATGGTAGGTTGCCAGGGTACGATGATGACAACCTCAGACTCGTGCGCCCCAACTACAGCTTATTACCATCAAAATCGGAACTCTCGAGAGACAGCAAGGTAGCTAAGTAAAAGTTTCCTTTCCTTGCCACATAGGCCTACTTATAACCAAGGTACACCCACTCCTGGCTGTGGGCCTGTAAGGGAAGAGATAAACCCCTGGCACTCGGACAAATAGAAGTTTTTAATAAAATGCAAAGCACAACCAGCAAGTCAACAGCAGTGGCCGCTTGTTTAGCATCGCTGACTGCAAAGCTGCTGACCTGTTTGTGGCGAGGTTCTAGTCCTGGACCGGGCACCTTGTATCACTCAACTGAGGAGTCAGTTCACTCTCTGTGGGTTGGCAGTGTAAGTGAATACCTAGGGTAACACCTAGGAGAGGTAACTGTGGTGATCTGGATGATACAGTAGCTTTGTATCCCAAGTTATTGGGTGAATAACCCGCCACAGGTCCAAAGGCTTTTGTTACTAAGATAAATACAGTGGCTAAGCGCCATGGTGTCTGTTTCCTGTTACCTTCTTTACCTTTAACAGGAAAAACCATCTAACATACTGTTAATACTGTGTTGGGAATTGACCTCGAGAGTCTCAGATGGGAGCCACTCGTCTAGGTATCGACATCGTATTCATCAATAACGTACAAGAGGAAACTAAGGTGTAATATGTGCAGACTAAAGCGCTGAGAAAGAGCTGTTTTGATATATCCGATGCCACTGCGACAACAGTCTTCATTTCTGTGACTTCCACCTCCTCATATTCACACTGCCCAGTATTTTCGCTGACACTGAACACTTTGTAACACATTTTTCTTAGTGATTTATGCATCATCTTATACTTAATTATTCTATTAAACATTTGTGATACAACCATCGTCGGTATTAGAAGCACTTGACCACTATATACTGTAAGCCAATATGCAGGAGCATTGTTACTACATGACAGTATTGTGATACCAACTCTAACGTATGGAAGTGAAGCATGGATTTTGCTGGAAGGACGCAAGTCAAGAGTAAGAGCAGTGGAAGTGAGTTATTTAATAGGAGCCTGTGGAGTCACATGGAAAGACAGGCTGCCAAATGAGGATATAAAGGAGCGTTGTGGTGTGGATGTGGATGTGATAGGAAGCGTTAGGAGGAATACACTGAGGTGGTTTGGCCATGTGGAGAGGATGGAGGGTGAAAGACTGACGAAGAGAGTGTATGTGAGTGAGGTGGAGGGGGGAAGAGGGAGGGGGAGGCCGAGGATGAGATGGAGGGATGGGGTGGGGAGGTATATGAGAGAGGGGGGTGTGAGTTGGGAGAGGGGCGTGATGCAGTCAGTTGTTGCCCAGTCACAGAGAAGGATGAGTGTTAAGAGCAGTGCAAGAACAGTTATTACCTGAGACCACATCTCAGCTGCTTGATCACCCAGTGTTTTGCAGTTCTATGCACCCATATCTCTTCATCCAGTTGGTGACTGGCAGGCATCGGACATCACATGCAGTGTGAAGTGCAGTGGCCATTGAGCAGTGGTAACCTAGTCTCTTCACAGCTGTGTCTCCATACTTCACTAACGACTATTTTCTTTGTGTTTTTTCTCAGATTTAAGATTGTCAGCTTGATTGCCTGAGTCAGTGAATTTATTTGCTTAAGTTTCCTTTTTAACGTAAGCACATTTTTTTTTTTTTTTGTACTAGATGAATTCCCAGCTTTTTCATATGACCTTGATTGAATGTAAAAATTGTCTTCATTTTCCAGTCATTGGTAATATTAATTCATCTCCTAGCTTGCACAACCTTGCCTTGCGCATAAACATACTCATCAACTGGTAAGGTAAGCCAGTCTTTCCCTTAGTCCTGAATAATGTGCCAGCCATGAATAGTAATTGTAAGAACCTTGTTTTAAATTTATCAAAGGCAGGAACCCCTCCCCCCCCTTCAGAGGCCGTGTCAGTATTCTGTATTATCATTTTGTGTATTTGGGGAGGGAGAGTAACATGAAACTGGCGACAACAGCCAGAGTAAACACTTGTTCCCTGATCTCCTGGTGATAAATATACTGGGCTGTTCAGTAAATTTTACAAGACTAAACATTTCTGTAAACGAATACGAGTAAACAAAACCGTTGTGGTGGTGAAGTGGCAATGTAGCGCATCATATTTGTAGTTAGCCTATGACAATGAATTTATGCTTCCAAGTTAATTTCAGACTACGTGTGTATTTTCTCAATAGATTTTTGAAACAGCTAAAATCATAACCCGAGGCGTCCCATCGACGTATGAGTACATTGTAACATTTTGCATTTACCAGTCCCATCGATGTACTGGTTCCTCACGCAATTGCAAGGTGCATAATTTGCACAATTTTCAAAATTCATGCCTGATTTTTGGTACATAGGGTCGCTCGACCTTCCTTTACCTGCCACCAGGCGGGGACACTCGGCGACCCCGCGCAACCCGCGTTCATCCTCGGCTCGGCCACTCACCTGTTAGCAACAGTCCTGCTCAGACATGGCACATAAAGGTCTCTCAGAGAAGGAAATCCAAGCCACCCTGGACGCCTTTACAGGCGACAGTGATTCCCCACTGGGCGACGAGGTTGTGGACAAGGATTATGTGTAGTCAGAGGAGGTGGAAAGCAGATGCAGTGATGAGGAAGTCCCGTCCCCCAGGAAGCAGTGCTACATGACTTATCGTGCTGCTAGAGAGGGTCAGCCAGCACAAAAACAACGTGCAACATCCTCTCGGCAGCCCCAATGTGATGTGGAGCCGGATTACGAGGCCGAGGACGAGGCCGAGGACGAAGCAGTGGGACGTGCTGCCACGTGGTACGGCTGAGAAATAATTACTCATCGTGGCCCCCAGTGCACACCACGTTGTACGAGCAGGTATGGGCCTAGTCTTTTGTTTGG
The DNA here is from genome assembly GCF_032717465.1 of Coenobita brevimanus. NCBI lineage: Eukaryota > Metazoa > Arthropoda > Malacostraca > Decapoda > Coenobitidae > Coenobita > Coenobita brevimanus. Next base: position 11,903,518 of record NC_136968.1, on the reverse strand, counting down.
GGAGGTCGGAAGTGGCGTGGAGGGGGTGGGATGTGAAAGGGAAAGTGCAGGGAGGAGTACTGAAAGTGAGAGTGGCGGGAGTGAGTCATCGCTCTCCCGTGGAGGTGTGAGGCGGCGGGAAGTATCACATGGGCGAGTGAGGGTGCGTCCTGAATCACGTGGTCTTGTGATGGAGGGGGAAGGTGAGGAGGAACCACTCCCCAGCAAGTCTTATGCTCCCGAATATACCCAGACACATTGGCGAGTGATGGTGCGTGCAGAGTCACATGGTGTTGTCATGGAGGGGGAAGGTGGGGAGGAACCACTCCCTAGCACGTCTTATGCTCCCCAATATTCACAGACTTCATCCCCACAGCCCCCTAATGCTTCACAAGGCCGTAAGGGTAAGGGAAAGGGAAAGGGTAAAGGCCGAGGGAAGAGGAGTGCGAGTGGGGAAGCCCTCCGCACTCCTCCTCCCCAACCTCCCCCACCAGCATCTCCTCCCCAGCCAGACGAAGGCGACAGTGGGGACGATGGGGACGAAGGATTTGTGAGTTGGAACTGGGAGGATGGGAGTGATTTTTCCCCCATCATTCACCCCTTCACTGAGGAGGGGCGTGCTGGCTGTACTGCTCCCGGTATTCACCCAAATTCCACTAGGCTGGATTTTTTCCACATTTTTTTTCAGTGAGGCTTTTGTGGAGGAAATAGTGGACCAGACAAACCGTTTCACTAGCAGCCAGCAACGTGTAAGTGAAAGACTGGGCACAAGGAGCAGGCATTCTATCAAATATGATTACCCAGTCTCCCTTTCAAAAATGTTTTTATTTTTTGCCCTGGTACTTGTGATGGGTATAGTACGAAAGAACAGTATTACGGCATATTGGACAAGGGACCCTGTTATGCTCACACCAATATTTGAGCAAGTCATGAGCCGTAATCTCTTTCAGCAGATTCTAAGTCGCTTCCACACTTACGATGCTGATGATCCTGCAAATGCGAATGACACAGATAAGATGAGGCGAATTTGGTTGGTCACCTAAGGCAAACATTTCGTTCCTCATTATATCCCTATAGAGACCTCGTCATAGACGATAGTCTCGTGTTGTGGAGAGGCAATATTTCATCTCGGCAGTACATACCCAGCAAAAGGCACCGTTTTGGGTTCAAGATCTTTGTTATGTGTGACTGTAGGACTGGTTATGTGCACGACACAGTCTTGTACACCGGTGCACAGACAGACATAATAGAAGATCGGAGTATTGGACTGTCGGGAGCAGTGGTAAAGACAATGATGGAAGACTACCTTCATGGTGGTCACGTCCATTACCTGGACAACTGGTACACTAGCCCTCTTCTCGCTCGTTATCTACACAGGCATGACACGGGAATCTGTGGTACCGTAAAGGTGAACCGGCGTCACATGGTCAAGGTGGGGTGCAAACTTGACAGAAATGAGGTTGTCTTCTTCCAGGCCAACATTATACTTGCAACAGTGTGGAACCACAATCGAGAAGTCAGCCTCTTGTCCACGGTTCACCGACCCTTGATGCACCGTGCAGAGTCCGTGGATTACTGGAGCAAGAACAGGCGCAACATATGGAAACCTGAGTGTGTCCTCGATTACAACATCAACATGCGCCTGGTGGACCAGTCAGACTCCATGATATCCACGGTCGAGTGTGCCAGGACCACGATGAAGTGGTACAAATAGCTCTTCTTTCACTTGCTAGATATAACTGCCCTGAATTGCCACCATCTGCACGCCATGACAACAGGAGTTCAGGAAACCTTTTAAGGGTTCGTGAGAGAGCTTACACGTGAGATTTTTGCCCGGTATGCGGTTGAAAGGCCCCAACACCGCACACGCACTGCCCCTACCGCCCAAACTCCCCTGAGAATATCCGCCCGCCATTTCCCCACTCCTATACCTCCCCAGCCAAATAGACCTAGGCCCCAACGCAGGTGTCACGTGTATAGTAATTCCCGGGTGAGACCCACCACTCAGAGAAAAGACACCCGCTATGAGTGCGTTGAGTGTGACGTGGGTCTCTGCATTCACCCCTGTTTTAGTGAGTATCACACCTTGATGCACTTTTGATATGGTGTGAATGCGATATGACACTGATACTCAGAAATAAATGCGACAAACAGACGCTCAGTGTAATTATAAGGCCCGTAGATCTGTAAATAGTAGTATGTAAGTGGAAACGGGTGTAATATAAGTGGAAATTATTATGTAAGTGTATAAATATGATCTAAGTGGAAACATACCTTGCGAGGGTATTTTGATGCGATAATCTGATGCTCAGTGGAATAAATAAGGCCAGTAAATATGTAAATATTAGTATGAAAAATGCAAACGGGTGTAATATTTGTTGCAATGTTTGTAAGTGCTGAAAATTGTTCTAAGTCAAAATATTCCTAGCAAGTGTATATAGGTGCGATTTTCTGACGCTCATTGGAATAAATAAGGCCCGTATATATGTAAATAGGAGTATACAAGTGGAAATGGGTGTAATATAAGTGGGAAATTAGTATGTACAGTAAGTGTATGAGTATTATCTTAGTCGAAACATTCATTGCGAGGGTATTTTGGTGCGATATTCTGACGCTCAGTTGAATAAATAAGGCCCGTAAATATATACTGTGCAGTATTGGGTGGAAAAGGGTGTAATATAAGTGGGGAAGTATATTTGGAACTGAAGAAATAAAGTAGAAGTTGAAACACGAGTGGTAGAGATTGTGCTTGCTATGTGAATATGCGCTAGCATTTCGTTAAATCCCCTCATAATAAATGCAAATACTTGAAAACATTTACAGTGGTGGAGGAAAGGTTCAATGTAAAGAAAACAATACTATGAAAGTGATAAAACAATATGGTATGTTGAAATACGAGTCATAGCGAGTGCGCTGAGTAAACAGATGTGCGCTATAGTTGTGCTACATGTCAAACAACTGACATGAATGAAAACAACTGAAATCATTCACAAACAGTACAAAATGGTAAAATGGCATTGAAACAGTTGTATACAAGTAGAAAAAAATGATATGTTGATGGAAACAAGAAACTTGGCACATAGCGTGTTACCACTCTGACCTGACTCGCTATGCTCGCGCGAAGGTACAATGCTTATTTTTCATATATATGTCAATGAAAACCATTATATCGTTATTCTTATTGTTTCTTAGTTCAATTTCAATAAATGTAGAGGTGCTGTTTGTGGTTTCTCCCAAAATTACCTACCATAGAAAACGTGAGCGACTCACACGTCAATGATAGAATACGATACCTGGCGCGGGGGACCTCACCTGTTCCGACCACTTATGGACCATGGTAAGCCCTTTTCTTGGTGATTTTCGTTTGTTTCTCAACAAAAGCGGAAGTGTTAGCCAAAAAGAAAATTTTCCAAAGTATCTCGGGATTGGGGGGTGTCAGAGGTGCGAAAAAGCTCGGGACGTGACGGGTTAAAGTGTGTGTATTCCCAGATCAGTGATGTTATCACATATGAGGGCATAGCCAAAAAAAACTGCCTATAATCCAAAGTATCCATGTGCGATAATCTTGGCGTTGAAAACTCGTGAAATAAATGAAGTTTTTGATTAATGGAGTGCCTTGTGATGCATTTCATTTGCTGTTTAAGCACAAGGCTATAGTTGATTTCTTCAGCAGATGCAGTGGTAGCGAACACCATGAGTCACAGTACTTTGCTGGGAAAGTAGTATTCCCCCCCCCTTATAATTTTACGCTAAATAAGTATATAACGTAGAAAAAGAGCATATCAATAATATTTAATTTCATGGCAGAGATTATGGATAATAGAGCTAGGTCAGCGCTGGTAAATGGTTAGGTTTGAATTTTTCACAACTTTCAGTGTTCCCACATACTGTAAGTTACAGTAGTGGGTATAAATATAGGAGAACATAATTATTAATCAGTACCAAGATATACATGCAGTGACAATTTTTTTTTTTTTTTAATTGAAGTCAGTAGTTCGTTTTTGAACCAAAATATATCAACAAGATGATTTAGATAGGATAAACATAGGTAAAGTTACCACAAGGACCGGAAACAAAGTTTTTATTTTTTTATGCGAAGAAGAAGGAACCAAAGGCTGAACCCACAAAACAGTTCCTTCCAAGAAAAAAAAGACAAAAACAGTACAAAAGAGAGCAAAATTCAAGATCCATTCATTTCGAGATGCCTGGTCACACTGTGTTTGGAAGACTGGAGATCATAGGAAGTAGGAAATACAGAGAGAGGGAGACAGTTCCAAAGTTGACCTGTTCCTTAAATGAAGGACTGGGAGTAACGGTTAACTCTTGTATAAGAGAGCTGGACAGAAAAAGGATGAGAGTTTCTTATTAGACGGGTGCTACACACCAACTGTACAGGTTGAGGGATGCAAGCTGACAGTTCAGAGGAGCAGTGACTATTGACGTAGTGGTAGTAGAGTGATAAAGAGGCAATAGTGCGGTGAAGAGACAGAGGTTGAAGGGAGCCAGTAATACGAGGAGAGTTAATGAGACAAAAAGCCTTTGACTCCATCCTATTGAGAAGAGCTGTGTGTGGGGAGCCTTCCCACACATGGGAGTTGTACTCTAAACAGGGCCGAATAAAACCAGTGTATAAATTCAACAACTGTGCAGGGGTAAAGAAGGCACGGAGTTGGCTTAGCACACCTAATCTCTTGGAAGCAGATTTTGCAAGAGATGCAACATGATCTTTCAAAGATAAGTCCCGAGTGAATGACACCCCAAGCATGTTCAAGGATGATGCAGGATTGAGCTGGATATTATTAAACATTAGTGGGTACTCCTGCGGAAGATTTTGACGGGTTGATAGGTGTAAAAACTGAGTCTTTGATGCATTGAAAACAACAAGATTATTTTTACCCCAGTCAGAGATACAAGCCAAGTCAGACATTAGGTGTGCCATAGCTTCATCCCATGTTTGTTGAAGTAACTGCTGAGACGGACGTTCCAGAAACCGAATGGAAAGGTGAAGGGTGGAATCATCAGCGTAAGAGTGGATAGGGTTAGATGTACAACTTAGAAGATTATTGATGAATAAGAGGAAGAGAGTTGGTGATAGGACAGAGCTCTAAGGAACACCACTGTTGATAGACCTACAAGAACGATGGGCGTCTACAACAGCAGCTATAAAACGACCAGAAAGGAAGCTATAGATGAAGGCACAGATAGAAGGATAGAAACAGTAAGAGGGCAGTTTGGAAATTAAAGATTGATGCCAGACTCGATCGAAAGCCTTGAGATGTCAAGTGCAATGGCAAAGCTTTTGCCAAAGTCCCAAAAGGAGGATGACCAGGAGTCTGAAAGCTGTGTGAAAAGATCGCCAGAGGAGCGTCCCTGACGGAACCCATACTGATGATCAGAAAGAAGGTTGTGATAGGAAAGATGCTTCAAAATTTTTCTGTTAAGAACACACTCGAAAACTTTTGAGACACAGGATGTTAAAGCAATTGGACGCTAGTTAGAGGGTTGGGAATGGTCACTTTTCTTTGGGACTGGCTGAATGAGAGCAACTTCCAGCAAGAAGGAAAGGTAGAAGTTGAAAGACAAAGGCGCAAAAGTAAATTCGTTGGTTAGGATGTTGGCTAAAATATTTACACATTTCAATCAGACACCCAGATCTGAGCATAAGTGTGTTGGCTTTAATGCAGAGTTTGTAAACAATGTATTTAATTTCATGACACACACACACACACACATTCACACAGAATCACCCCAAGGTATCTTTCAGTCCCAAGAGCTCTTGTTACCTGTAAATAGCTGCAGGCCTAAGGAAATAACTTGTACCATGCATATATGAGTATAATACAGAAAACAGTTAAGAAACCGTAGATGGAAATGACAGTTTCTGTAATGGCGGAGAAGTTTGTGTAGGAAATGCAGGGAATATTGGATTGTGTGTAAAGGTTATACTAAAGCATGAAAGGAGAGGTGAATCAGTGGCTGTGACAACCAGGAAATAATGAGATAAATACTTAGTGGAGACCAACTCAAGCATATGAACAGTTTAGGAGAAAGCTAGGAAAACTGAAAAGTAAGTCGTCAGAAAATGTATAAGGCAGTTTTGGTTGAAAGTACTGTAAAGGTGGAATGATTCATAGGAAAAGAGTTAAGACTTACAATTTCTTACAGAATGGGATAGAAAAAGAGATACTGTACCAAATAACTTAAGAAATCATTGCACACTTGTTTCAAGGGAAAGGTAATAATACAAAATGTCAATATCAAAAGGGTATAATTACTGAGCTTTACTGGCAAATTTATTAGTAAATGAGACAAGGAAGTGATAATAGCTTAGGGAAGGAAAAATATAGCCAGATACATAGAAGGTGATTGAAGAATTGTGACGGGACACACATCTGATAATGTATATTTTCCAACATGGTCTGCTGGTAATGGCTGGCTGATAGGTGTGAAAAGAAATTGGTGAATAAAATGAAAGAGAAATACTGCATCCATCATGTGTTGGTGTTACAATGAATGTCACCATTCCACCAACTTTGTGAAGAAGCAGGGCAATCTCCATGCCAAAAATAATTGTGTAATAACTATGAATTTACATCTTGCAATATAAACTTACGAACATGGGATGTACTGCTACTTGAGTAAAGATGCACATAATCAGGAGATACTCTATAGTTCCTGATAGATGAGCTAGCAGGAAACATACCATAGAAGTCTATGAAGTATGCAATAATACATTCACTTTGCTACTGTAAATTCAAATCTAGATATGTTCAACAATTATTTCATGCAAATAATGTGACGAGGAGGTTAAATCATAATTAATGCTTAGCATGTAAAGTATACTGTATCTTGCTCATTCATGCATCCTCTTTATGCATTCCATAGTAAATTTTTACCAATTCTAGCATATAGACACATATTTCTTATGTAAAAATAACAGCATAGTGTAGGTTAGCAACATTTCTGTTGTATTAAACAGAAGAAACATTTAAACTCCGCATGATTTTAGCGTTCATGCATCAAATTCTCTCCCAGTCTAGCGAATGGCATGGTAGTCAATGACCTGAACTGGGTTCATCAAGGTTGATGGTCCAGATTTTTTTTATAGTAAGGATGACTGGTGCTCAGGAACATCTGATGATTAAGGGACACCACTGGATCACCTGAACTTTTGATTTTAATAGTACGACCTTAACCCGCCATGCCCCGGCAGATTTTTTCCCAGTGACCTCCCCTAGTCCTAGCAGGTTTTCGATTTTTTTTTTTTTTTTTTTTTTTTTTTGCTAAAACCTCTGTTTTTTTATGAGAAACATCGAAAATTCAGAGAGAAATTGCTCACCTGAGCCTGTAAATGCCCGGTACAGGTGACCTTACCCTTACCTGGTACCATGTTCTATCGAGCCCGGCTCTACAGTAGAGAAGATGTTTTCTGTGGAAGGGGTAACTATTCCAAACCACTCAGAATAGGTAGGTATTTATTTATTTGGTATGAATGTATATGTACTACAAGAGAATAATGGTTTTCACACAGTAATATAGGTGATATAAGCGTTGTTTCACTCACCAAACACATCAACATACTGCACCTTTTTTTTGGCAACTTTACCTGCTCATCACTTCTGATCATTTCTTCCTCAAATGCTACATAAACTTTGTCCTCCACATTGTCATCGATTGGGGAATCACTCTGACCTTGAATTTCGTACCGTGGCATGACATGTCTCTACTGGCCAGGTCACTGGTAACAGGTGAGTTGCCAAGACAATGGCATGCGGGGAGGGGGGGGAGGTCACGCATGGTAAGGCATTGTCCCCACCCGGCATTGGGTAGAGGAAGGTGTCCCGTGTATACATACCAAAAATCACGTGCGAAATTTAAAAAATGGGCAAATGACGGACCTTGCAATTGCAGCGCATTTATAAAAGTCAACAGGAGTAACAGTGGCAAAACGTTTGGGCACCTATGTATGTCAGCGGGATGCGATGGGTTAAGTGTTGAGCCAATATAGTACAATATGCATGTAAATTGTTTTTTTGGTGTAGTTACTCTAGTGCAGAAAGAATTTAGCCAAGCTAGTGCTTTAGAAAGTAAGAAAACTATGTAAAAAAAGAAAATTACCTCATGGGTAACGCGATTGATCGTATGTGACACCGAAACTGTGCTCACAGAGAAAGTGAAATAAATTTTGCTGCAAGTAATGTGTACTAAACCTTTGACTTTCTTTTCTCACTCCCATTCCATACACTGTAATGCAGTGTCACTCTACAGAAAGGCTGAAAAAAATGGGCAAATTTAACTGAGCTAGCCACACATACAAGGGGCAGTGGCAGTTTCAGGGCCAGTGGAGAACAGTGTCAAGGTCAAGTGGGAAAGGGGGAGAGTGAGCAATTGTGAGTGAGGAATCCCCGTCTGTCCCATTCAGCCGTGAGGGTTTTGTGCTGTAGCTGCTGACTCACCTGCTCATACAAAAACAGTCTCCCTCAATCTCTCAAATTGCCCCCATTCATCACCTCCTACCTTCACAATGGCTCCACCTAGAGACCTAGGGACATTTGCAATGGAGAGATGAAGGATTGGTAATGTACTCAGCTTTTTAATTGACAGCTCAGTTTGCTGTAGGCACAGAGCTATATCTGGTTGAGTACATCCTAGTTCTCTCTTTCTCTCTCTCTGTCACACACACACACACACACACACACACACACACACACACACACACACACACACCTGGCAGAACGTACAGTTCAGAGTTTAAAAGCTCTATTACATAGAGTGGAAGAGAAATCTGAAAAAAATAAATAAATAAATAACTGGAGATTTCAGTACACATATAAATTGGAATGCTCTAGATGTAAGAAGCTATGAAAGCTGTTGGAATCAAAAGCCCCTGGATCTTGTACAGAAATTTTGCTAACACAACGTGTAAAGGGAATCACCAGAAAAAGAGGACTAGATGATCCATCATTGCTAGATCTTATATTTACAAGGCAAGATAATGATATCGACAACATAATGTATCACCCTCTGTTTGGAATAAGTGACCATGCAGTATTAAATTGCAACTTCGGAATTATATATGATATAGTTAGCAGTAATAAAAGTTACAAAAAGAGCCTAAATTACAAAAAGGGCAACTACCATGACCTAAAGAAGTACTTCATAGAAAGAAAGAAATGGGAAAAAAAAGCTTAGAGGACAAGATATAAATGTTACATATAGAAATTTCTGTGAATTTTATGAAACCGAAACCCAAAATTATATCCCTCAGCACAAAGAAGCAGAAATAAGGCTAAAGAAGTGATTTAACAGAAAGTAAAATATCAAAGGTGAAAAGAAACTTGCTGTGGAATAAAGATACAATAGCGAGAGGGAATATAACAACTATAAACATTCAAGAAAAGATTATACAGGGATAAGGAGATAAGCTCAAAGACAGTTTGAGGAAGACATAATAAATAAAAGTAGTGATCAATCGAAGCTGTTTTACCGCTACATCCGAAGCAAAACCAAAGTTAAAGATAAAATACAGTCCATCATGGATGACAGGATAATCAATATCCAAGAAAAAGATATTTGTGAAGTTCTTAACAAAAATCTCCAATCAGATTTTACAGAGGAATGTAATTTTGAGAGTTGATAGGGAACATGCATGCCCACACATATTGTCAGATATACGAATATCAGAACATGGAGTAAAGGAAGAGTTGAGTAAATTAGATTAAAGGAAAGCAAGTGGTCCTGACGATATTTCAGGTTGGATGCTACGTGAAGGTGCAGAAGAGTTAAGAATACCAGTATATTTAATATTCAAGGAATCCTTAACTCAAGTAAGCTACCTGATATTTGGAAGAAAACATTGTTCCCCTATTCAAGAAAGGAGATAGACAGAAATCACTCGATTTCTGACCAGTATCCCTGACCAGTGTTGTAAGCAAGGTACTAGAAAAGCTATTATGAATAATTTGGGTAAACCACCTAGAAAAATACAATATGACAACAGAAAAATAGTTCGGTTTTGGAAAAGGAATATCACGTGTTACAAATCCATCAAGCTACTATGATAGAGTTGCAGAAGTACTATGGAAAAGAGAAAGATGCTTGGACAGTATCTACAGGTATATAAATTTTAAGAAAGCATTTGACAGAGTACCGCATCAAAGACTTTTATGGAAACTGTACCATCAAGGAGGAATCCAAGGTAATCTGTACTGCTGCATGCAGGATTTTCTCATAAAAAGGGAAATGAGAACTGCACAAAGGGGAAATTACTCATCATAGTGGGAAGTGACTCGAGGAGCTCCACAGGGCGCAGTGTTGGCACCAATTATGTTTTTAGTATATATAAATGATATAGACAGGAACACTGGAAATGGAAGCTACCTTAATATGTTTGCTGATGATGCAAAAATGCGAGGGAGAATTACAACCACACTCTTACAGAGAGCTACAAGAATAATTAAATAAGCTTTCTGAAAGGAGCAATAGATGGCAAACAGAGTTCATTATGGACAAATGCCAGGTAATTATGTTTCGTAAAAGCGATAAAAGACCAGACTCCGATTATAAGCTAAGAAGTTCAACCCTACACACAGAACATATGGAGAAGGACCTAGGATTGATTATTAATAACAGACTATCTCCGACTGACCACATAAATGAGAAGGTACGGAACATGCATACACTAATTATGAGAATCGCATTCACATATTTAAATGAAGATATGCTGTGAAAGATAACTTCATTCATCAGAGCTACCCTGGAATATGCATCAGTCATATGGAATCCTCATCTCAAAAAAACACATATATAAGATTTAAAAAAAAAAAAGTACAAACGGCAGCTACAACATGGGTACCAAGCTTAAAAAATCTAAGCTAGGAAGAAGGACTACAAAAAATGAACCTAGTATAATTACAAGAGAAAAGTAAAAGATGAGATATGATTATGCTATTTAAAGGCATCTGAGGGAAAGACAAAATAAATATCAGTGAATATATAACCTGTGGAGAGGCACCAGCAAGAGGACACTGCAAACAACTGTATAAAAAGGGAGGTGACAAAGTCGTAAAGAAATTCAGTTTCCCAAATAGGGCAATTGATCAGTGGAATGTACTACAGAATGAAATAGTGTGTGCCAAACTATTCATAAATTTAAGGATATGTATAATGAAAATAGTTTAATACACGGGACATAATTAGGTAAGAACGATTAGGTAAGCACACACACACACACACACACACACACACACACACGTAAAGGGCTCGGCTTGTAAGACCCCCGAGCTTTAGGGGTTAAACAAATGTATGTGCTAGTGGACATTCACGAAAATGTGGTGGACATTCATATCGCAAAAAAAAAAAAAAAAAGGCAATGGCCCTCAGTTCCGTGCAGCCTTCAAGTGGGCAGGGTGTGCTAAGAATCCCACGGTGTAGGAATAAGTTTATACATCCAAAAAGAATCTTAAGAATAGGATATTGGAATGTTCAAACTCTCAGTCAGGCTGGTAAAATGGGAAAACTTATCTCAGTGTTCAAGGAATACAATATAGTGTAGATATTTATGCTCTTACAGAAACGAGGTTGCTTGGTTTTGATAAAAGAATTTGGAAGATGGTATTACTTCGTTGGTTTCTAGTAGCAGTGATGGAAATCATTACCAAGGAGTAGGCTTACTGTTGAGTAGAGATGCTTGCAAGGCACTATGTGAGTTTGTGCCAATTAATGAGCGCTTGCTTTATGCTCGTTTAATCTGACCATGGTAATATCAGTATGGTGGTAGGGTACGCTCCGACAAATGAAGCTGCTGATGAAATGAAGGATGACTTTTATGAGAAGCTGCAGGATGTAGTGAATAGAGTGGCAAGACATGATGTGTTAGTTTGCATTGGTGATTTTAATGAGATTATTGGTAGTGGTAGGGATGGCTTTGAAGATTCCATGGGTAAGGAGGGTGTTGGTATAAGAAGCAAAATGGGGTACGATTTGGAAGTCTTCGTTTGGCAAATGACCTTACGATTGATGAACTATCTTTCAACATAGAAAGATACATAAAACTACTTGGAATCCACCATTTGGTAAATATTGTAACAAGACTGACCACATTGCAATGACCAGAAGGCATGGAAGTTATTTGCAAGATATTTGCGTAAGGAGGGGGGCAGATATAGGTAGTGATCATCAACTTCTTGTGTCAAGGATTAAAATAAAACTTAAGAGTAACGTTAATGGTAACTGTACAGGAAGTACTGAGTGTGATTTTGATAAGCTGAGAAATGATGACAACACGAAGGAAAAGTTTCGGTGGGAATGTAGGAACAGGGTTCTAGTCCTGCAGACTTTAATGGAATCTGAAGACAATGATATTAATCAAATGTGGAGAGAGGTAAAAGAGGTTTTGCATGAGAGTGCTAAGGTTACTATTAAGGAAAGGGGAAAAGCGATAAGGAAAAAGTGGATGTCAGATGAAACATGGAATGCAATTCAGAAAGGAAAGAGGCGAAGTTAAGACGTGAAGAACAACACTTTGATGGCCAGGTAGTTGAAATACTTAGAGCAAAGTACTGGAGTTTACATTCTGATGTAAAAAGACTCGTTAGACGTGATAAGAGGAGGCTATATGATGAAAAGGCAACAGAAACAGAAATTAAGAAAACATGGCGGTCAGAGCACAAGAGCAGCATATCAGGCCACAAAGGAGTTAACTGGGATTGAACAGAGAAGGAAGGAAATACCTGTAAGAGATAGAAATGGTAACTTGATGACTAAAGATTTGGATATAAAAGGAAGGTGGAAAGAGCATTTTGAATCTGTTCTAAACAGATCAATCCCAGCTGAAGAGGACATTTTGCCAGTCGAGAAAGATTTGCAGATAGGAACAGGGGATATAACCTTGGAGGAGACAGCAAAATCTAAAAAGGAATTAAAGAATTTTTTGGCCCCAGGAGAGGATGGAATATTTCCTGAAATGCTTAAGGTTGAAAATGATGAGTTGATGAATGCACTTTTGAAACTTTTTAATGTAAATGGTGAGTTGATGAATGCGCTTTTGAAACTTTTTAATGTGGCTTGGGATAATGGTGGAATTCCAGAAGAGCGGAAAAATGGAGTGATTATAAAAATACCAAAAAAGAGAGATTTAAGTGTGTGTGGAAATTGGAGGGGGATAACTTTGACACCTGTCGTTGCAAAAGTCTTTTCCAAAATGTTGTTGAACAGAATAGAGCCTGTATTTGATAAAATTTTAAGAGAAGAACAACCTGGATTTAGAAAGGGTCGAGGTTGTAATGATCAGATTTTTATTGTAAGGCATCTAATGCAACAAGCTAATGAGATGAAAATGCCACTTAGTATGTGTTTTGTGGATTTTGAAGAGGCGTTTGATAGTGTTTCACGTGGAGCTATGTTGAAAATCATGAGATTCTACGGTATACCATAAAAGTTTGTAAATATTATTACAAGCCTGCATGAAGGTACTTTTTGTAAGGTAATGGTGGGTGGTTCGTTGAATGATTCATTTAAAGTTAGGTCAGGAGTGAATCAGGGAGGAGTTCTTTCACCTTTGCTGTTTGTTTTCGTTATGGATTATGTTATGAGAAAAGTTGTAAGGAGAACAGGTGCGGGAATTAATTGGAAAGAAAATAAGAGGTTGATGGATTTGGACTATGCTGATGATATTGTACTGATTTGCGGAAGTATTTACGAGATGCAGAGGGTGCTTGATTGTCTGATGGAGGAAGGAGAAGAAATGGGATTGGTAATAAATTGTGGAAAAACTGAAATTATTAATATGGACGTGGAGAACCAAATCCATTGTGTAATTGGGAATAATGTGGTGAAGAATGTAGAAAATTTTAAATATCTGGGAATGACTGTATCATCTAATGGATCATTAAGCAATGAAATTGAGGATAGGATTAGGCAGGCTTGCCTAGCTGTTGGAATGTTGAAATCTGTTTGGAATAATAATATGTTTCGGTACATACTAAAGTAAAAATTTACAAGTCCATGGTTAGACCAATTTTAATTTATGGGCATGAGTCATGGTACAGTACAATTGCAACAGATCAGAAAGTATTAGGATTTGAAAATAAAATACAGTGAAGGATTCTTGGAGTAAAGTGGTAAGACAGAGTTACAAAGGAAAGAGTAAGGGATATTACGAGAGTGGAACCAGTTGATGAATAAGTGAGACAGTCTCGCTGGAAATGGCTGGGGCACATATATAGAACTGAAGGTAGTTTAACCCGAGGCATCCTATCGATGTATGGGTACGTTGCAACATTATGTAACTGCCAGTCCCGACAATGTACTGGTACGTCGCGCAATTGCAAGGTTCATAATTTGCACAATTTTCTATTTTCGCGCATGATTTTTGGTACGTACACACGGAACACCTTCCTCTATTCCTCTACAAGATGCCAGGCAGGGACAATGCCTTACACCGCATATCCTCCCACCCCCCTGCACGCCATTGTCTCGGCAATTCACCTGTTACCAGTGACCTGGCCAATAAAGACATTCAGGGCCAGAGTGATTCCCCAATCGATGACAATGTGGAGGACAAAGTTTACATAGCATTAGAGGAAGAAACAGTCAGAAATAATGATCAGGTAATGTTGCCAAAAAAGGTCAGGTATGTTGATGAGTTATTGAGTGAAACATTGCTTATAATGCCTATATTACTGTTTGAAAACCAATATACTCTCGTACTACATATAAATTCGTACGAAATAAATAAATAAATACCATTTATGAGTGGTGTGGAATAGTTACTCTCCCATAGAACTCGTATTCTTTGGAGCCAGCCTGATAGAAAACCCAGTAAGGTAAGGAGGTACTGCTACCTGTATCGAGTATTTTAAACCTCAGGTGAGCGATTTCTCTATTAATTTTCGATGTTTTTCAACAAAAGCGGAGGTTATAGCCAAACAAAAAAAATCCAAAATAGCTCGGGATTGGGGGGTATCGGAGGTGCGAAATCAGTCGGGACGTGACGGGTTAATACAGTTTGTGCCAGAGTGGACTGCTAGAAGAAGAAGAGGCAGAGACAACCTGGGGGGAAACCTGGCTGAAGATAATGAAAAGAGAAGCAGGAGAGGAGTGTTGGTGGGACCTGAAGGAGATGGGAAGGGACAAGTATTGGTGGAGAGTTCATCGAGGCCCTATGCATCTCATGGGGTGCTACAGAAGATACAGGAAATGATTGATCACTGTGTATCAAAGAATTTGTTTACTCAGTTTTTTTTGGTCATGTTAGACTCGGTTTTCCATACTGATTCCAATGGTGATGTTTTGTTTGTCTAAGTTTTTGTCAACAATTGGCATTTTTTCCAGTCTTGTTGCGGCACGCTGATGTAATGGCTGACATATCATTGACCAAGTCTCACACACACACACACACACAAACACACACACACACACACACACACACACACACACACACACACACACACACACGCACGCACACACACACCATTTGCATCCATGCAGATGGTGCTGCTATGACCATTATTGCATCATACAACGCAGATCGAGTCGGTTCATTTGAAGAGCTAGTCTCACATTGCTAGTTTGGCTGGTTGACGTGTTTTTGATCTGTTTCTAAAGGTGTTTCTATTGATGAGAATGACCAGTAAACGTTCTTGCAAGCTATCAGCTGATACATTTTGTTATGTACGTATGTGGCGAATATATTGGACCGAAGATGAGCAAACACAAAATTCACCTTGATACCAAATATGCTCGTGCATCCAAAGCATATTTTGTTGTGGCAATGGGCAATCAAAATAAGGATTTGACTCCGCACTACACTTGCGGTAGCTGTCACTCTGTGCTTGAAGCTTGGTTACAAGGAGCGAGAAAGAAGATGCTTTCGCAGTTCCGAGAGTGTGGTGAGAGCCTTCTAATCACCACGACGATTGTTATTTTTGCATGGTTGATATAAGTGGTGCGAAGATCATTAAGAGCATAAAGAACATTGTAGGCTATACTAAAATTTGCCTTCTTCGATCTCTCCAGTGCCTCACAGTGATTCCTGTCCTTCCTGTAGACATGGAAGTTGTATTTGACCATGAGGACATCGTCGATGATGGAGGGGAAAGTGATGATAAATTGTATGTTGGAGAATGTTCTGGGAACACTCCACACTTTCCCAATCAGCTAGAAGTGGATGACTTGGTCTGAGATTTAAGGACTCACCAAGTCCAATGCTGAGCTGCTGGAGTCACGTTTAAGTGAATGGAAATTGTTGGATCCCAGTTGCAAGTTGAGTTATAGGAATTGCCACGGCAAGTTTGCATTATCCTTTAAATTTTGTGAAGAAACCTCGATGCATTTTTGTTCTGATGTTAAGGGTTTGTTTCAAGCCATGGGAGTGGATTACAGGGCCTCAGAATGGCTACTTTTCATAGACAGTTCCGTGATGAGCCTAAAAGCTGCACTTTTGCATAACAGCAACGAACTCTAATCAATTCGAGTTGTACATTCTGTGGAAATGAAAGAAGGCTATGAGAATGTGACAAAGATCAAGTACTCCGATAACAGTTGGAAGGTTTATGGAGATTTCAAAATGAATTCGTTCCTACTTGGAATGCAAGGCGGTTATACGAAATACTCATGTTTTTTATCCTTGTGGAACAGCTGGAGCGATGCAGAACATTTTGTGAGGAAAGACTGGCCTCTCAGAGAGAGTCACACACCAGGCTCATGCAGCGTTCTGAGAGCTCCACTGATCTCCAGAGAGAAAGTATTGCTACCGCTAGTACACATAAAACTTGGTCTTGTGAAACAATTCGTGAAAGCCATCTACAAGGACAGCGATGCGTTTCTGCATATCTGATCGATGTTTCCCAAGTTGAGCATGGCAAAAGTGATCAGGGGCGTACCTCGAGATTTGGGGGCCCGGGGAGCTAGTTCTGGAGGGGGGTACTGCAAAGAACCTACTCCCTCTAATTCTCAAAACTTATATCTCAGCTGGGATTGTTGGGATGATAAATATATATATATATATTTGAATATTAATAAAACAAAGCTTATAAATTTTTAAGGCTTTTGGGGGCCCCCCTCAATTGGGGGCCCGGGGGGCAGTTTCAAACAGCCCCCCCCCCCCGCGCCCTCCTCATGTACGCCACTAAAGGTGATGGCTGGCATATTCACCGGGCCACAAATTCGAATAATGCTTGCAAGTCATGAACTGCAAGGTAAAATGACCGATGATGAACAGTGCGTTTGGAATGCTTTCAGAGGAGTTGTGAAAGGTTTTCTTGGCAACCAGAGGAGACCAGATTCCGCACAGCTCGTCAGTGACCTGATAGGCGCATTGCACCGGGTTGGATGCAGAATGTCAATCAAATTGCACTATCTGCATTCTCACCTTGATTTCTTCAAAAGCAACTTGGGTGCAGTCAGAAAGGAACATGGCAAACGGTTCCATTCTGCTGATGGAAACCAGATATCAGGGCATGTGGAGCGAGGTGATGATGGGCAATTACGTTTGGGAATTTTTGCGCGATTGTCATCACAACTACAGAAGACAGTCAAGATCAATAGTGCATTTCTAGGTACCATGTGCCCTGAATTCCTTGTGATGTCACTGTTTGTTCATTTCCTAGTTGTATTCATAATATACACCCGGAAGGATATAAACCCTTTGACATTCTCCACATTATCGAAATGGTAACAAGTTACAGTTCCTGTCCTTGTACGATAAATATGTTGTTGCATAATTCATGTAACTCTAGATTTTCACAAAAAACAAATAGTATATTCGGAATCTACGCATTGACATTGATCAGGAATAGCGTAAAAAACATTTTAAAAAAGTTGGTTTAAGTTTGTTCTGTCTATATATCTATAGCCCGACGCCCTAATCCCGCAAAGGGTGGCCGCAGACAAAACGCCTCCAAGTCGCTCTGTCACCTACCATTTGACTATCCTCCCCTAACTCATCCCCTCCCCCTCCCTCATATTTAAGTTTACTACACAATGTTATTTAAAGCTTCAGGATCCGTCAGTAGTAAATGAAGCCTTTCTTAGTATTATTTTCCCTTTCAGTAAGATAAACAAAATGATGAAGATGCTTGTCCCGTGGAAGACACAAACACTGAAGTATTTCATTATTCTCTTCCAGTGATGCAGTCTTTAACCGGTGCTTCTTACACTTATGATTTTATTCATCTGAAGTAATGGCTTCGTGCTAAAGGGATTAAGATAATGTGGAACGAAAATGTTGCTTTATCTGAATTTTATAAAACTGTTCTAATTGTGTACTAGTATGGCTGATTATTTGACAGTTTATTTGAACTGCAGTTTTAATAAAAGACAAACTTTTAAATGTGGTCATATCTATCAACACAGGGCATTATAGGCATATCGTTATTACCACTTGCCGTTGATGTATGTTTTAAATAAAAACTGGTGTAGACATATTTTGATTACTGGGGGGAGGAGAAGTGGATAATGCCAAGGGATTGAGTTGATATAGCTGCATGTACGGTACATAAGGTTAGTAGAGTAGGTTAAATGTCACGTTGTTGAATGTTTTCGATGGCTGTGGTAGGTATGTTTGGGAAGCGTAATGTTAGTTGGAGGGGAATGAATGTAACTGAGATACTCTTTGCAGTGTTGGACGGTTGTGATGGGTTTTGATTTGATGTCATGGTGCCTACAACTTTCAAAAAAGTCCAGTCTTTCACTGGAAATCTGTATTCGCTTTTCTTGATATACATATCCATGTTTGTAGTCTTAGTTCATCTCGTCATTATTACTGAGGCTTTTTTAAAATCCATGTTTGTTTTGGTTAATGTTGGGGCCCAGCTTGAGCTAGTATAATTCATTGGTGTTCAGTAAATTGTTTACAGACGATTTTCAGTTATTCTTTCTGTCATTCAAATGTGACGTCTGCGTGTCTTCAGAGCAACCAGTTAACGCAAAGTCTTTGCGTTTTCGTGCTGAGAATCGATCAAATGAGTCTCCAAAGGACGTCCTAGATTTTTTGGAGCTGTCATTCCAGTGAGAGTGTTGGTAAATATGGGAAACATCAGGTTGTGTTTGAGATTCATGTCTGTCAAGAGTGAAGAGGGTAATGATTGATATGGTTGGTGAGGCAATCATTCTCTTTTGTCTTTGCCAGTTTTCTGGTAAGTTTAAGTACAGTTTGGTCTGACGAGCTGTTTGTTAAGTTTTTGGTTGTTATTAAGCTATTGCCAAATCGTCGGCATAGTACAGTAGTGCTAGAATGGGGAGAGATTGGTAGGTACGAAAATGTTAAAAGTGAAGTTGCTAAAACTGAGCCTCATGAAATACGGCTGAATAGTACTTTGATTTTAAAACTTTGGACTTGGTAGAGCACCTAGGCTTTTTCTAACTAAGAGGTATTTGACCAGTCATTCTTCATCCCTTCCTTCCATGTCCGTGTCCAAGATCTGATTTATTAGGCTGTGTTTTGATACTGCGCCAGTAGCTTTGCTTATGCCTTGTAATGATTGCGTGGTTCATGATGCTGCACCTTCTTGTTTGAAGCAGTCTAGAATAAGTTTAGTTAGCCTGAAAGACGGATTATGTTTGGACGTTGGGAGTTGGCGGAATGGGGAGAGAGATGTTCTGTAAGATTAACATTTCTATGATTTAGATGGTATTGGGCTATTAGAAGGTTTTCCTGATTTTAATATAGGGATGATGGTTGCCTTTTTTTCAGACATCACGAATGTGGTTATGAGTCCAGAAAAATGATTTTTTTCAGTATGCATGTACTGCTATGAGACTAAGGTCATTTAAGTGAATGTTTGAGGTCTTATTTTATCATACTGCTCAGATTTGTTGCGCATTTGATCATTTGTTGGACTGTAACTCTGGGATGTATTGGATTAGTGTTTCTTTTCTTTTACTTAATTTTTACTGTGAATTATGACTGTGAAGGATTCGTGCTTCTATGGTTTATTAATGAAATATAGTTTATCACCTTGTTTGCATGTTCCTTCTTGATGGGAATGGTTCCCTCAATATTTCGTATGGTTTCAGTTCTTGAGAGTGATGTTTTGGACGTGAAGATATATATATATTTTTTTTCAGGATTGCTACTGTCCATTTGCATGGCCATGGCTGTTCACAAACATTTTATTTTTATTTTTTCAAATTTCACGATTGTTGGTACTAATAAGCTCATTTCTGGTGCTGTTTGAGCTATAAAAGGTTTCTAGTTCTGATGTAATGGACTGAGTCTTACTCTCTACTGTGTTGCTCTCCTTAATTATGTTGTTTAAGGAGAGAAGTTAGGGGTAAAGTTTCTGGTGTTACTATTAGGGTTACAAGGTTTACTGGAGGTTGTAATGATTCTATTCAAGTAAGTAACTGTTTTGTTACTGTTTGGAAAGGAATCTATGTTAATAACTTTCTAATACTTGCACAACATCTTGAGTGAACCGGGTCCAGTTAGCCTTCCTTTAATTAGTAAAGATTTTCCTTTCCGTTTACGAATTTTCTTCATTGTAATTGGTGTTGTAAAGAGGAGGTGGTTCTATGGTGGTTCTATGGCAGGCCATGTTCTAATTTTTAGAAAATGTTAGTGGCTAGTGTAGGAATGCATACACCGTATATCAACTTCCATTCCGCCAGTATTAAGAATCAGTAAAAATAAATAAACACATTCTCTGCTTTGAAAGGGATAAAAGAAAAATATGAAAAATTATTGTATACTGGCTGTCACATCAGAGTTCACGTATTAATAAGCACCAGAAAGATATGTGAAACTTTTTTATCTATTTTATGAGCTCAAGTATTTCGGTACAGTAGAGCAAATACAAAGGTTATAAACTGCAGTTAATGATAATTATGTTGGAAGAAAACACAGGTGAAATAGACGTGAGATTTATTCGAAAGCTCATCTTCGTTTCATCCATATTTTCTTCCACTTCCTTCGTAAACTTGTCAAAATGTTTCTACATATTGAAAGTTTTAACCAATCATTTCTCAGCTGCCGCACATCAACATGCAGACCACCATTTATTCGTTAAAGTGAAAATAAAGCAGCGTTTTATTTGCAAATACAAAGTATTGAGTATAGTGTACTTGGTATGGCCATAAACCACTCCTCAAGTTGACCATGGATATTATGGGTGAAACACTTTTTTCTACACACTTATGGGAGCTAATTTATTACCGTACGGGATAGAAAATACAAAGATAATAAGGTGAAGCCCACTGCACTCCCTTCTACCCAACCCCTATGTAGTGTGACTTTTAACATGGTACTCAATAATAGTTTTGGCCCCAAGATGCTGACATTACCCCTACATCCATTCCCCCACCCCGAAGAAAACTGGAGTAACGCACCTGGACTGTAACCTTTTGTGTATTGTTGACGCAATCCATGTCGATAGTAAAGAGATATACGTAACATACCAGAAAATATGTAAACATGAAACATTGCCAGTGCACAGAAAATCCGTCCCCAGTAGTATATTTTAGTGCTGACATATACACACAACAGGATATCTTGTCAAAGATGTCACATATCAAATTTAAAGTAAATCGGATGAAAAATGACGATTTAATGCCCATTTGAAATTTTAGGCCCGACCCACCTGATATTGTGCCCTTTAACCGCTAACTAGGGTATGACCCCCGTGATGTAATGAGGCATGTCATACGATGCAGATTTGAAAGATGCACCTTTAGCTTTTGGTTTTATGTAGATATGACGAATTTGAAGGGGGTTATGGCGAAACATATATTTTTTTTTTTTTTTGGCCTACAGCCTGGGCCTTGGCCCAATTTGGCCCAAAATTTAATCAGGTGGTCAGATCATAGCCCACCGTCCCTGTAATTTAGTTAAAACTGCACCAGCAGTTATCGCATAAAGTTGTTCACAGACAGACAGACAGACAAACAAACAAACAGACAAACCGAGTGAGAACAGTACCCGTCATGATATAAGCTCATTAAATCACTAATGAAGTGACGTTACAAAGCCTCCTATGCCACCGAAAAATGATTAGTAACTGACCATCTAAATAGAAGAGTGCGAAGTATTGACTGTCGATAATGATGGGAAGGTAAATTTCCTCAGGTATAGTGGTTAGGTGGTTATGCTGCAAGTTGATCTGCACGTTGCGAAGCCCCTTGAAACCAGTCGGACTGTAACAGAAAAATAAGACACTTGAATTTGGGGAGAGGAAAAGTTAGACTATCGGTTGTTTGCTTCACCTTTTCAGTCCAGTGACGTACTGCATATTTTAATTTTTGGTATTAGAAGTCGATTACATGAAGCACAAAAGAGCACCCTAGTAGTTATCCCATTCACTGACGAGGCATGATTTTTAGAGCCATCCCATCACACCGGGGTTCTTTTTTAGTTTTATTTATTTATTTATTTATTTATTATTTTGCAGAAACTAAAGCTACTGTATATTCGATACATTTGCCAATACAGTACTAATAAAGCCCCTTCCCGTACCTACCACTCAGGAGAATATTCGCAGATTTTAATCAGTAACTGAAAACAAATCCCCATTTAGGGATGCATTATCTGCATGCAAGTATTTGGGCTACACACGAGATACAGACTTTAAGTTAGTATCATTTGAAAGGTGGAAAAATATATTATAATGGGAAAAAATTGTAATGACCATATTTATAATTTTTTCTCACACTCCAAGTACCTGTTAGTGAAAGCTGGCAACAGCTTATGAGTTTATTTTCGAGGTTTGGATTGAGTTGATTTTCGAGCGTTGGATTGCATGCAGTGCAAGATATCTATGTATTCATTTTTATGCTCTTATCCGCTGTAATGTTTTATTTATGTGATTGTTAAATTATGTATTTTCATTTCAGTTTGCATGCTAAAGCATTCAGAATGTTACGTAATGTAAGAAAACTATGCGTATTTTGGATGTCTCCGAGTTGGTAACTGTTGTTTCTCCGAGAATGTAGTAGATCTTTTAAGTATATAGGAAGCTTATATAAGGATGGGGAAGGGACTAGAGGAGCTTTCACTTCAGCTGGAGTTTATCTCAGTGTCATTTCAGTGTCGGTGCAGTTAGTGAAGATTATATGGCTCTGGAACTTGTGAAAACAGTGAAGTGTAGGTGGCAAGCATAAAGTGTAGCTATTTGGTAAAATAAAGACAACGAACGTGAGAAGCCAGTGTTTGTTTAAGATGCCTGGGCTTATCATGTATATTGTACATTGAAAGGCAGACCCTACGACGAACGATTCACTGGATGATGTCCTTCTTGTACTGAACTACAGCTGTTGAAGCCTGTGAGTCTAATCTTGGATATGGAAGCGGAAGGTTTATCGATGAGAAGCCAGGCTATGCAGGATGAGATGTCATTGGCTGCAATCATGAAGTTTCTCCAAACACAAGCTGAACAACTACGAGTACAAATCGAAGGGCAGAAAGAACTCAGTGAACAACTATGAGCACAAAGTGTACAACTACTGTACAATCACAGAATGAAAGACAGGAAGAAATCAAAAAACAACTACAAGCACAATGAACAACTACAGACACAAAGTGAAGACCACAAAGAATGATACGAACAGTTTCAAGAGGCATTACAGGAGCAACAGAGGGAATTACAACTGAGATCCAAGAACAGCAACATGCTTTCATGGGGGAAATGAAGAACAGCAACAGTTAAAGCAGGAAGTAGATGCCAAGCAAGAGCAGCAGAAATATGAGATAAGCAATAATGAGAAGGAGTGCAGACAGCATGTAGACAAACAGCTGAAGATTAGTGAGGGAATAGTGACGGAGTGCAGACAGCATGCAAACGACCAGTTGAAGCATGTAGATGACCAGCTTAAGCATGTAGACGGCCATCTGAAGATAATTAGTGAGAGAAATGAGGCTGTAGAAAAGTAGAGCACTACTGAGCCTGAGATTATGTACATGGAGCATAAGAAAAAAAAAAAGGCAGTGTATGGTCAATCTTGAATCCCAGGCACCTACAGGTGGCAATACAGGGCTGAATAATCAGGATGTAGCAGTTTTGAGTCCTGTACTTTATTATGATGCCTCAGTTATTTGGCCCCAAACCAGTGAAGTGCATGGCTATAATGGGGGTCCAGTTGAAAATAAACCTCAGGAATTTGATGGCAAAGTATCTTGGGATGCTTACTGTGTGCAGTTTGACTTGCTGATCAGAACGGTTGGGATGATAGGCAGGGGACAGTGTAGAATGTTATTAGCCTTAAAGGTGCCACAGTGGAGATTTTGGGCCAGAACAGTTATCAGTCCTTACTAGAAGTACTGGAACGCAGATATGGGACCATGTAGTAGACTGAGGTTTATAGAGCAAGATTCCGGAGTCATGTATGGGGTCGAGGCAAATCCCTCCAGCAACTTGCTCTTGACCTGGAGAGTGGCACACAAGACGTACCTTGGGGCAGCACCTAACCTGTTAGCTATTCTTCTGAGGGACCAGGTCATTGCTGCTCTTGTGCAGAAGTTAAAGTGCAAGTGAAGCAGGCACAACCCAGAAGCATGCAAGAGGCAGTAGCCAGGGCTCTAGACTTTGAGTCCTATGTCAGGTCCAGTACATCCATTTCAGGCAGGTTGCAGTGCAAAATTTAAGGCAAAAAAGGGGCAGGTACATGAAGCAGAAAAATTTTATGGAAGCTGCTGGTACTGTGAATTGCCAGGACATTGGAAAGAGGACTGCACTAAGTGGAAGAGGAAACAGGAGGTCAGAGGAGGTTGCTGGTTCTGTGAGAAGCCAGGAGACAAGAAAGTGGATTGTCACAAATAGAAGATGGAGCAACAACGAAGCAGTGCAGGAAAACCCACAATTGCAACAAACGAGTGTTACATGTAGTGAGGTGGGACTCTTCAGTTATGATTGTCCAAATGAGAAGCATGGCACGAAGAAGGCTGCAGAAGAAACGAAGCATGAGGGTAAATTAGTAAAGGCTGGTGACAAGCGGCAACAACCAGCCAGTTTTTCTCAAGAAGTCCCACCACTGAGTAAATGCAAGAGAACCCTGATTGATAATGTGCAAGAAGACGGAAGAACAGACTGCAAACAGTGCAGTAGGGATGGGAATCGTAGCAAGAAATGTAGCTGTACTGTAGTGACACGGCCAGCGTCAGATGAAGACGTGAAGAGGATGCAGTTGGAGGCTGCAGACTTACAACTAGTGCTAGAGTGGCTGCAGTGGAGTACAATGCAACCATCTTGGGAAGAGGTTTGCAGGTTCAGTGACTAAAAGCTACTGGAGTCAGTGGGACCTTCTTCTTTTGAACAATGGACTACTGGAACATCAGTGAGAGACACCCGATGGTCTCAGCAAGCATTGGCAACTGGTGGTTCCGAAGAAAATGAGGTCTGAAACCTTGGATGAGTCCCATAACCAGATCATTAGTGGGCACCTGGGAGTGAAGAAAACTCTAAGTCATCTGCGACAGACCCCGCTGAGGAAAGTCACCTTGACGTGGTGGCGGAGCTTGAAGCATGGCTGGCAGTGCCACCTACCTTGGAGGCATGCCCACCTTTGTAGGGTTCGGCATTTGTTGGTCTCATGGACAAAGCACTCCCTACATCACTGGTGGAGGAGGTCTGCTGGTGATGGTAGTCCCCTGCCCACTTGCCATCTAGGGCGGGACTGTTACTTCCCCACGTGTTTGCCGTGCATGGCATCCTGTAATGCTGGGAGACGGGAGTTCTGCGGGGTTGAGTGATGCTGCATGATGTGCCCTGCAGCTAGCAATACACCTCTTTGGTCCCTTAGTCTAGCTAGATGGGCAGCCTGGTTGGGCCCGACCAAGTCAATCGGATGGTCATGCATTGCCTAGGATGAAGTGGGCACTGGGGGGCCTGGTAGCTCCTATTGTCCTGGGGTCACCCTTGTCCAGGTCCCCCACTGGTTATCTGCATATTCTCCCCTGCTACCCCCGAGGTCGCCTGTGGCGTATGGCCTCCCCTTGTTGGGCTCCGTGGTGGGTGGGGGGGGTAGGGGAATGAAGTTTTTTAGTTTATTGTTATGGATAACGGTCATGTGCCCCAACGTGCCTCTCTCTCAGACCTAAGCGCATCTTCTTGGCCTTCACTTATAGCCACTTTGGAGCTCTTCCAGGTTCCACATGGCTCTATGGGGGATTCGGCCTCCCCTGCCATGCCTCCCCGGTCCAGTGGCTCCTGTAACAAGGGTCACATGCAGGAGACAAGGAGTGTACCTGGCCCTCAGGGACCCCATGGCAGAGATTCGGATATTTTGTCTGCTCCTCCTCCTCCACCTTTTGCCAAGTTTTTAGTTGTTCGTGGCCCTGCTGGGGTAGACCTGAGAAAGCGTGATATTTTTCAAACACATCAAGAACTGGTCGCTGTTTGTGGTGCAGCTAAAGTGGTTCCACAGGCTGACAGCAATTTGGTGGTAGAGGTGTCTGACCCTTCTCAGAGTGCGACTGTTCTATCTTTAGCCATGCATTCTAGTCAGTCAGTTACATGCTCCCACCATACTTCATTGAATCATTCTCGTCGTGTTGTCTATGCTAAGGACCTACTGATTTATGACGAGGCACACCTTGTTGAAGAGTTGTCTTCCCAGGATGTAAACATTGTTGAGAGGATTAAGAAGAAGATAAATGGTGACCTTGTCCCAACCCCATCCTTGATTTTGACTTCTGATTCATTGAGCCTCCCTGCTCTTCTTAATGCTGCATGGTACAGGTACAGAGTTAGGCTCTATGTCCCTATGCCTCGTAGATGTTTCCACTGTCAGCATTTGGGTCATACTGGCTGAACTTGTAGGTTCCTTGCCCTGGGCCTTCCAGCAGTATGCACGTCGTGTGGTTTAGATGTTCATGAGGGTGTGGAATGTCCTGGTCCTGTATCTTGTGTCAATTGTATGGTGAGCACGCTGCTTCTTCTAAATCTTGTGGTCATTTCAAAATGAAACATGAAATTTTGTCTCTCAAAGCCACAGAGAGGTTGAGTTTTACCAAAGGTAAGGACTGTGTCATGTCTATGTATGTCTGCCCTGGTGTGTCCTTTGCTTCTATTCTTTCTAGGTCAAAGCCTGCTGTGCACCATTGTGGAGCCCCTGCTCCTCATTTTTACCTTCCTCCTCGTCCCTTGTCTGATACCGGACGTCCTACTACTCCTCATGGTCCCCCAGAGACTCCGGTACCTTTGCAGTATGGATCTTCTCCAGCTGCTGCTCCTATTCTGGCTGATTCTCCAGTACCGGCTGATACTTCTGTATTGGCTGCTCCTCCTGTACTAGCTGCTTCACCTTTACCATCTGCTCACTTTGCTACTGTTGTTCAGTCTTCCCTACAGTGTGCCTCTACAGATTCTAGTATGTCCTCAAGTTCTGGTGTAGAGATGGAGGTTGCGTCTGCCAACCTCTAACAGGTGAGGAGTGAGGAGTCTATGGGTGATTCCCCTCCTTCTAAGGTTCAAACTTCTGCGCCACTTGAGGATTCTGAGGGGGCTCTTTGCTCAGCAACCCGGGCAGTGGTGGCACCTAAATCAGTGGGTGTTCGTGATGGTTTTTCTAGTATTCCAGTCTCTGCTTCTTCTGAAGTGTGGCTGGGTCTGGGTCTTTAGATACTCAAAGGGCTTAGTCACTGCCCCTTCTGATCAGACACCCGACGGCCGACCTTTGGTTGATTCAGTCGGGAAGGGTCCAGTTGGCCCCAAGGTACCAGTTGGACCCCCACATGGGTGGGTCTTCCAGGAAGGTCTCTGTGCCTCGGACTCATTCTGGCGATGGGCAGGACGTGTCTCGGGGTAAGAGTCCTTTCCCCCATGGAAGCT
The DNA here is from genome assembly GCF_032717465.1 of Coenobita brevimanus. Taxonomy (NCBI): domain Eukaryota; kingdom Metazoa; phylum Arthropoda; class Malacostraca; order Decapoda; family Coenobitidae; genus Coenobita; species Coenobita brevimanus. The sequence goes on along the minus strand of NC_136968.1, from coordinate 11,875,781 downwards.
CTAAATCTTCATTGTCTTCTTGGTTGGTAAGGCAGAAATTCACGTCTAGGAAGAAGGGTTTTCACACCTTTCCTAGCGAGGTTGCTACATAGCCTTGTTATTTCTCATTTCATATTATTTAATACTAATCAGTATGGCTCAGTCAGTACCAGTTGTCTTCAATGGAATTGTAGAGGTGCCATGGCAAACTGGGAGGAATTGCAGTTATTACTCTGCTCTGAACCTGCTCTGTGTCTGTCTCTGGGAGACAATGATGGGGGATAGACCGTTTCCTTCCATCAGGGGGTATGAGGTCTTCTATGCATCTCCTTCTGGTGGTCACAGCAGTGGATGTGCCACTTTGTGCTGTTCTGATGTCCCCTTTATTTCCTTTGTGATACAGTCTCCCCTTCAAGTTCTAGCGGTACAGATGCACGTTGGGAGGTGCTATACCTTTTGTTGTCTGTACCTTCCACCTTCCATTCCTGTTATGCGTACAGATTTGGAGACCCTTATCAGTTAACTTTCATCCTCTTTTCTATTCCTTGGTGACCTTAACCCGCCCCATCCCGACGTTTTCTGGGCATTGGTATGCCCCAGTCCCGACATTTTTGGACCTTTTTTTTTTAGGCTCAAACATTCGCTTTTGGTGAGAAACATAGAAAATTCATAGAGAAATCGCTCACCTGAGGTTTAAAATACTCGATCCAGGTACGAGTACCTCCTTACCTCACTGGGTTTTCTAACAGGCTGGCACCAAAGAAAACGAGTTCTATGGGAGGGTAACTATTTTATCCACTCATAAACAGTATTTATTTATTTACTTGGTACGAATTTATATGTAGTACAAGAGTATATTGGTTTTCAAACAGTAATATAGGCATTATAAGCATTGTTTCACTCACTAACTCATCACCATTCATGACCTTTTTTTCCCACATTACCTGATCATCATTTCTGACTGTTTCTAATGCTATGTAAACTTTGTCCTCCACATTGTCATTGATTGGGGAATCACTCTGGCCCTGAATTTCTTTATTGGCCAGGTCACTGGTAACAGGTGAATTGCCGAGACAATGGCGTGCAGGAGGGGGGAGAGGTTATGCAGTGTAAGGCATTGTCCCTGCTTGGCATCTTGTAGAGGAATAGAGGAAGGTGTCCCGTGTATACGTGCCAAAAATCACTCGCAAAATCACTCGGAAAATTGAAAATTGTGCAAATTAGGGACATTGCAATGTTGCCGCATTAATTTACGTCTCCGGGATATGAGTGCACATCATGTGAGGATGTGAATTCACGTCTCCGGGACGGGGCGGGTTAATAGCTGCCATCCTTTGTGGGGTGACTCACTTTCATCCCAGGGTGATCTTCTTGCCTCTTTGGTTGGGGATTTAGATTTAGTTGTCCTAAGTGATGGGAAGCTGACCCATTTTCATGATCAGACTGGCATGTATTCTGTCACTGACCTCACCATCTCCTCCTCTGACTGTGCCCTTGATTTTTCTTGGGAGGTTTTGGAAGATCTGCATGGTAGTGACCATTATCCTATGTTGGTCCAGTTTACTCGCTCTGTTCCTGCAGCCCATATGCCACACTGGTGTCTGGATAGGGTTAATTGGTCTCTCTTCGAGAAACTGTGTGTATTTGCCTACAGGGTTACTGATTTTTCAACTATCGATGATGCCAAACTTTATTTTACTTAGGCCATTTTCTCAGCAGGGGTTCATTCCATTCCACGGACTTCTGGTGTTTTTTTTCTGGAGACCTGTGCCATGTGTAATGATGACTGCTCTATAGCAAAAGGAGCTTGCAAAGTGGCTGCCCATCAGTGTTTTGCCAATTGTGGTGTTGTTGGTCTAAAAAATCCAGTTTTGCAAAGCAGGTGCTCACTATACTGTAAATGGGTCATGAAGCATGCTCACTGTAACTCGTGGAGGTCATATGTTTCTACAGTGACGTCCTCTACTCCAATGCCTATGGTATGGAAAGAAGTGCGCAAGATTTCTGGTAAATTCTCGCTACCTTCCCCACCAGTGATGCAACTTCACGGAGATCTTGTGTCTGCACCAGATGCAGAAGCCTCTGCTTTTACAAGTCAGTTTTGTGCTGTCTCAATAAAGGATCCTTCTAAGCCGTGTGCTAGCTTTTGTAGGAATCAGGAGAGGCTGAGTCTTGACTTTGGGTTTCGTGGCAGAGAGCTGTATAATTTAGACTTTAGCCTCCATGAGCTGTGTGCTGCCCTCTTGGAGTGTGGTGACACTGCTCCTTGGCCTGATGACATTCCATACGCTCTGCTTTGCCATCTGCCGACTGATTCAATTCATTTATTATTGGATCTTTTTAACATGGTTTGGAGTGAGGGCTCTATTCCCAGGAGTTGGAAGTTGGGTATTGTTCTCCACATTTCCAAGCCCGGTAAGGACCATTCCCATGTGTCCAACTATCGCCCTATTACCTTAATATCGTGCGTGTGCAAGCTATTCGGAAAGATGGTCAATGTCAGGCTTGTGTGGTTTCTAGAGTAGGGTTGCTTTTTCTCTCCATTGCAGAGTAGCTTCCGTATATTACGGTGTACTTTGGACAAGCTTCTCAGACTCGAGCCATCGATCTGTGAAGCTTTTGCCTGTAAGCAACATATTGTGGCTGTGTTCTTTGACCCTGGGAAGGCTTATGACACTGCCTGGCGCCATGGCATCCTCCAGCAACTTCATGCCTTCGGTTTACGTGGTTTCCTGTCTGTGTTGCTGGGAGACTTCTTGTCTGATCCTGTGTTTCGGGTCCGTGTGGGTTCTACCCTCTCTGTGCCACTGTGCCAGGAGGAAGGTGTCCCACAGGGGAGTGTCTTAAGTGTTTCCCTGTTTGCAGTGGCCATCAATGGTATCCTTGACACTGTGCCTGTTAGGGTATCCTCATCCCTTTATGTGGATGACTTAGCTATATGGTTTTCTGGCTCCCGCATGTCTGCTATTGAGCGGTGTATGCAACTTGTCTTGGACAAGATTTCTGCCTGAGCCACTTAAAAGGGTTTTCGGTTTTCCCCTTCTAAACTGTGGCTATGCACTTTTGTAGGATGAGAGGGGTACACCCGGACCCTGATCTTCAGTCTTGTGGCAGGAGACTCCGTTGTGTGGCAGAGACGAAATTCTTGGGCCAGACGTTTGACCACCATTTGACTTGGGTTTCACACTTGGCAAATCTTAAAGCATCATGTATGAAGGCTCTCAGTATATTGAGGGTTCTGTGCTATACCTCTTGGAGTGCTGATCGGAGGACACTCTTGCATCTGTTTCAGGTTTTTGTAACATCCAATCTGTCATATGGCTGTGAGGTCTACCCCTCAACCGCAGAATCCAGACTAAAAACTCTAGATGCTGTCTTTCATGCTAATCTTCACCTTGCAACTGGGGCTTTTCGTCATCTCCGATTCCCAGCTTGTTGGTGGAAGCTGGTGTGCCTCCCTTAGATCTACTGCATCAGCTTGTTGCAGCACGGTGCTGGCTGTGGATTCCTCACCTTCCAGATTCACTAGTCTGTGAGTGTGTGATGCAACAGTCTTGTTTCTTGTATTATAGTAGACACCCTCTCATGCCTTGTCTGTTTGACTATAGGGTCAGAATATCATGGAGGACTTTGGTTTGTCGGCAGTACCTGTCACTCGTGTTCGGATCCCTAGGGTTGTGCCATGGATCTTCCCCAAGGTAACTTTCTGCAAGTAATTTGCAGGCTCAAAAGATTCTGTTGCTCCTCTGTCTCTCTTTCAGTTGTTTTTAGAACATTCCTCTAGTCATGGTTGTTCTGTGCCTGTGTATACAGATGGCTCTAAATCTGCCTCTAGTGTTGGTTTTGGAGTGGTATTTCCCAATTTTAGCCGTGGAGGTAGTCTTCCTTTGGCTGCCTTCGTTTTTCCTGCAGAATTATCAACTATTATTTTAGCCCTGAAGTTGGTGCTTGTTCACCATGACAATTATTTTACTATTTTTAGCGACTCTCAAGGGATGCTTTTAGCCCTGGACTTTGCTAACTCTTCCCATCCTATAGTTTTAGCTGTTTTGGAGTGGCTGTTCCTCATTCGTCGTCGGGGGAAGAGAGTGGATTTCTGCTGGGTTCCTGCACATGTTGGTGTGGTGGGCAATAAGAGGGCAAATACTTTAACTAAAGCTGCAGCTTCTCAACAGCCGCCAACCGACTATCCGCTTCCTGCTTCTGATGTAACACATTACTTGTAGTCCAGAATTCGTAAGTGTTGGCAGAGACACTGTGATAGTGTTGCTCATAATAAATTAAAAGAAATCTTTTAGAATGAGAGTGGTTGTGCCAAGGGTTCTCCCCTCCATGTCTCAGCAATTGAGGTGGCTCTTGCTAGCCTTTGCATTGGGCACTCTCAGCTTACACATGGGTTCCTGATGAGTGGTGAGACTCAACCATACTGTGATGACTGCCTTGTTCCCCTTACTGTCCGTCACTTGCTGGTCGAGTGTCAGAGTCTGGGGGAACCACGTCAGAGAGATGCTTCCATAGGCATAGAGGGGCAGATGGTGCCTACTGTCTCTCCTCGATGCTTGGTGGAGCCTCTAGAAACTTTACTGATGATTTTAGTTTTCTTCAGGAGGCGGGCCTGCTTCCACTTTTATAGTAATTGATATTTTATTCACTATTATTATTTTCAGTGTTTTATTTCTAATGACAGTTATTAACTTTATTTTTAATATGCACTTTTTGTTTGCTGTGTCTTTTAGCTTGTTGTCCGGCAGCATATGACCCTGGCAGTTGCGCCTCCAGTTTTTAATACAATCAATTAATCAATTGTCTGCGACAGAGTTTCTACTGGACTGGCATGCGGGAGGACGTTGAAGAGTGGTGTCAAGCCTGTGATGTACAGTATGCTGTGCCAAGAAGGGACCCAAGAAACGTGGTTGCTCCTCTCTTCAGCTGTACCAAGTGGGTGCACTGATGGAAAGAGTTGTGTTGGACATTGCTGGACCTCTGCCACTCACAGAAAGAGAAAACTGGTATGTATGTGTTGCCATGGACTATTTCACAAAGTGGCCAGAAACCTATGACATCCTCGATCAAGAGGCTGCACCTGTTGCTCAGGTGTTAGTTGACCAGTTTTTCTGTCATCTTGGGATGCCACAAGAGCTACATTCAGACCAGGGTAGAAACTTTGAGTCTGCTACGTTCCGTGAGTGCTGGAAGTTACTGGGGATCAAGAAGTCCAAGACGGTCCCACTAAGGCCACAGTCAGATGGGATGGCGGAGAAATTCAACTGGACCCTGGGACAAGAAGTACCCAAGTACTGTGTGTAGGGACAGATGTAATGGGACCAGAAATTACTTACACTGTTGATGGCATATCGGTCTGCAGCCCACGAGTCTACCGGCTACTCCCCTGCATGACTGATGCTGGGCTAATGAGAAGACCACCTGGTCACGAGCTGCCCAGACACCTCCAGCTATGCGAAGCATCTTTGGGAAAGTCTGGGTGAGGTACATCACCAAGTTTGAGGAGCCCTTAAGCTTCAAGGATGGTGACAGAGTTTGGCTGTACAATTCTCAGTGGAAGAAGAGACAGTCACCGAAGCTGCACAGCCCGTGGGATGGGTCCTACACTGTGATGTACCGCCTGTCAGACATAACGTACCGGATTCGGGGAGGCAGGAAATCTCGCCCAAAGGTGGTACACGTGAATCCTCTGTGGCAATACCATGGGCCGGGACAGTACGGCTGGGTCGTCTCTGAGGAGTTTTGCTCTCCTGCACCCAAGGATGTTGAGGAGGACCAAGGACCTGAAGTACAAGAGGATGGTGACATTTTCCCAAGAGATGAAGTGCATAGGAAGAGGACCAAGACATACCATGAGCAATGGACTGTGTGGAGGAGCAGGGACATCGTCGGAAGTGGCATAGGAAAAGCCCTGATAAGTTGAAAGATTTTTTTGTGTATAATTAAATGTTGATTTTGGATTAAGGATTATGTTTGTATACACTGTGTTGTTTTGTAGGGACGACAGATGACTAGAGAGGGAGTAGTGTTGAGAAGCTGGATTTGTTAGAAAGTACTGGAAGGTTCTGAGTATTTCTCGTATTTTTTTCAGTTATGAGTGAGCGTTGCCAGTTAGCCTTCTATTTATGAGCAGAGGTATTTTGTAAAGTTATGCATTCAATTTTATGCTCTTTTCCTCTATAATGTTTTATTTCAGTGATTGTTAAATTATGTAATTTTAATTCGGTTTGTACGCTAAATCATTCAGTGTTATATAATGTACGAAAACCCTGGATTTTTGGATGTCTTCGAGCTGGTAACTGTTGCTTCTCCGAGAATGTCGTAGATCATTCTAATATATAGCAAAGCTTAAATAAGGATGGGAAAGGGACTAGAGGAGTTTTCAGTTCAATTGGAGTTTAGTTCAGTGTCGGTGCAGTTAGTGAAGACTGTATAGCTGGTGAAAACAGTGAAGTTGACAAGCATTATATGTAATTATAAAAAAAAAATAAAAAAAAGACAATGAACGTGAGACGCCCGTGTTTGTTTACAATGCCTGAGCTGATCATGTGTACTGTACATTGGAAGGCAGACCCTACGAAGAATGATTCACTGAATGACTTCCTTCCTCTGCCGAACTACTGCTGTTGGAGCCTGTGGCAGTGCGGAACGGGGACGTAAAACTACACACACACACACACACACACACACACACACACACACACACACACATATATATATATATATATATATATATATATATAGTGGACATTTGTGCTGGGTGGGGGTTGGTGATAGCCAATACCCTCTTCAGGCATAAAATGATCCACAGGTATACATGGCGAGTGATGAGAAGGGTGGGTGGTGAACTGAGTGAAAGGAAGGCAATGATTGATTATGTGTGTGTGGATGAAAGGATGCGAAGATGTATATCGGATGCAAGAGTTTATAGAGGTTGGGGGAGTGGACTTTCTGACCACTACTTGGTGCTGGCCAGAATTAAAGCTCAAGTAAGATGGAGGAATAGAAGAAGGGAAAGACGAGAGGAAGGAGCAGTTGCAAGGAGTGTGGAAAGGTTACAAGAGGATGAGAAAAAGGCAAAGTATAAGAGAGAAGTGGAGGAACGATTGGGCAAATATGAATTGGAGCAGATGGGGGACGTGGAAGGTGTGTGTAAGATATTTACAGAAGAAATATGTGCAGCATGTGATGTGGTGTGTGGAAGGAAGAGAAGACGGAGGGGGGTGCAAGGAACAGCGTGGTGGACTGAAGAGGTGAAACGGGCTGTGGCACAAAAGAAGAAAGCATACAATGAATGGATGAGAAATAGGGGCGTGGAAGAAGTTGAGAGGCGGAAGAGAGAGTTATATGTAGAAAGAAAGAGAGAGGTGAAAAGATTAGTAAGAAAGAGTAAGAGGAGAGTGGATGAGGAATTTGGAAGGAATTTGAGTGTAAAGTGGAGGGACTGGAAGAAAATGTTCTGGAAAGAGGTGAAAAGAGTAAGACAGGGTGGAAGTGAAGTTAGCAGGGGAGTGAAAGATAAAAATGGTAGATTACTAGTGGAGAAGGGAGAAAAAGTGAGCAGATGGAGAGAGCACTTTAAGGAATTGTTGAACGTGGAGGATGGAAGTAATGCGAGTATAAGTGGCTGGGGAATGGCTGGGAGAAGGAGGGAGGTGAGAAGACAGGAAGAAATCAGTAGGATAGAAGTTGTGGAAGCAATGAAGAAAGTTAAATCAGGGAAAGCCCCAGGAATTGATGGAGTGTGTGGTGAAATGCTGAAGCATGGGGGAGAGATAGTTGTAGAATGGATGTGGAAGATGTGCAGATTGGCCTGGGAGGAAGGTAGAGTCCCGGAGGATTGGAAGTCGGGTATAATTATTCCCTTGTACAAAGGAAAAGGGGAAAAAGAAGTGTGTGGTAATCATAGGGGCATTTGTCTTCTTAGTATAATAGGAAAAGTGTATGGTAAGATACTTATTGACAGAGTTAGAGAAAGGACAGAGAAATTAGTTGGAGAAGAACAGGGAGGCTTTAGGAAGGGAAGAGGTTGTGTAGATCAGATATTCATTCTCAGATCTTTAGTGGAAAAGTTTCAAGAGAAGGGAAAGAAGTTGTACGCGGCTTTCATGGATTTGGAGAAAGCATATGACAGGGTGGATAGACTAGGATTGTGGAAAGTGTTAAGAATATATGGAGTAGATGGGAAGTTGTTGAATGCTGTGAAGAGTATGTACGATGGTGCGAAGGCTGCAGTGCGTGTGGATGGTGAACTAAGTGAATTTTTCTCTTTGAAAGTTGGGTTGAAACAGGGATGTGTCATTCTCCATGGTTGTTCAATCTGTACATGGATGGGGTAATAAAAGAGGTACAAGGTAGGGTAGTGGATGTTGGAGTGGCCCTGGTGAGAGAGGATAGTGTTTGGAAACTCCCTGTACTGTTGTTTGCAGATGATACTGTGTTGTTGAGTGAGGACGAAGGGGAGCTGCAAGGCTTGGTGGATGAGTTTGGGAGAGTGTGTAAGAAACGGAATCTAAAGGTGAATGTAGGGAAGAGTAAAGTGATGGTCTTTGAGAGAGGTGAAGTCAGTGAATGTACAGCGAGGTTGGATGGTGTGGAATTGGAAAATGTGAGTACGTTTAAGTACTTGGGTAGTGTGATGAGTAAGGATGGAGGTTTGGAGGGTGAAGTGCTTGAAAGAGTACAGCAGGGAAGAAAGGTTGCTGGTTCTTTGAAAGCAGTGATAAGAAACAGGGAAGTGAGCATGGAAGTGAAAAAGTTACTACATGACAGTATTGTGATACCAACTCTAACGTACGGAAGTGAAACTTGGACGTTGTTGGAAGGACACAAGTCAAGAGTGAGAGCAGTGGAAATGAGTTATTTAAGAGGAGCCTGTGGAGTCACATGGAGAGACAGGTTGACGAATGAGGATATAAAGGAGCGTTGTGGTGTTGATGTGGATGTGATAGGAAGCGTTATGAGGAACACACTGAGGTGGTTTGGCCATTTGGAGAGGATGGAGGGTGAAAGACTGACGAAGAGAGTGTATGTGTGTGAGGTGGAGGGGGAAAGAGGGAGGGGGAGGCCGAGGATAAGATGGAGAGATGGGGTGGAGAGGTATATGAGAGAGGCGGATGTGAGTTGGGAGCAGGAGAGTGAAATGGCGGGGGACAGGGCGACTTGGAGGCGATTTGTTTGTGGCCACCCCAAACGGGATTGAGGCGTCTGGTAATATATATATATATATATATATATATATATATATATATATATATATATATATATATATATATATATATATATATAATCACGTTATGTCGGTGTGGATGGAGAGTATAGGGGCCAGATATATAGATGACATTCTGGATACCTAAGAACAACTTGCTTGCAATTTTTGAATGAGCCTGTGGCACTGTGGGGTGAGAATTGATGGCTAAGGGAGAGAAAGAGTTACGAATGCAAATGAGGGCTCTATTTACCAGCTCAGGTAATTCGAAAAGTTTCTCCTTAGCTTAATAAACTTGCTTTGTAGACAGCAAGAATACAGTCAAGAGTAAGACTTTACTGGGTCGAACTGGTTTAACAAGGTGGGGAAATCTGTAATGGATCTGCTTTCGCCCGACAGAACTGAATCACTCCGATAACTTGAATTTTGTGTTGTTGCATAAAATTTATCATCCCTTAGCAAAGAGTCTTCTTGTTCAATGATCGTATCAATAGTCCAATCCAGCTACACTTGGCGATCAGCTGAGCTTCAGTGTTAGGGATAATCGTCAGGTTAAAACCAAAGCATTATAGCGGTATATCTAAATCCATGTTGGAAGAAGAAGTAGAAAGACAGACAGAGAGAAAGAACAGAATATGCGGACGTTGTATTGCAAATAGATCTGGATGACGACGCCGATGATGGTAATTGTTGATGATGATAATGAGTATGACTGTGACGAAATGACGACTATGACATTGATGACGATTAAGTTGATCACAATGTAGATGATGATAAAGAGAACGATGACAACTCTGCCCCTTACCTGATGTACGAGATCTTGTTGTAGGAGAGATCGATTTGAAGAAAATTGTTCTCTGGCTTGTGGTTAAAGAAGTTGAAACATTCGTCGTCTATTTTCTCCAGAAGGTTGTTGTCCAGTTTTAGTACCTCAAGCTTAACCAGAGCTGTTGAATTTAGTTAGGTTAGTCCCTGCTGGTTTGGGATTGCTCAGGTTAGGTCGGATTGTGTTGTGTTTTGTTGGGTTGGGTTACACTAGGCTAAATTGGGTTTGGTAACTTAAGGCTAGGTTGGGTTAGGTTAGATTTTTTGGTTACATTTAATCATACTGGGCAGGATTCGTTCTCATTGGGCTTGTTTAGATTGGACTGTGCTCTGATAGGTCTGGGTGAGCCGTACTGTGTTTGGCTGAATTTAACTGGGTTGGATTGGAATAGGCTGGGTTGAACTCAACCCACCTCTAGGTGAGGTTGCTTTTAGGTAAGCTAAGATGGTTTGGGTTAGTTTAGATTAAGTTATGTAGGATTCAGTTTGATTGATTAGGTTAGATTAGGGTAGGTATGGTTAAGGTAGGTTAGACTGAGATGAGCTGGGTTACAGTAAGTTAGGATAGGCAGGTTATCTGTTTCTCCACGGATGCTTCTACAAACTGAATAAAATCGTCAGGTGGCTAAAAAGAAAACACGTCTTCGGATTACGAGCGTTACTCCTTTGAATCCTGTGACATATTTAAAGACTATTCTTCTGAACAGAAGATTAACAAGAGTTTGGAAGGATATTTAGTAGTATATCAATAATATTTATCAGTCGATCCATCTTTCTCCCGTAAGGGGTGGCCACAAACAAATCGCCTCCATATCACTCAGTCTTTTGCCATTAGTCCTCTCTCCCTGGAACTCACAACCCCTTCTTGCATCTCTCTCTCCACCCCACTACTCATCACATCATCGGTCTCTCACTCCATCTCAATCACATATACTCCTTTAATCAGGCTGTCATTCTTCATCTTTATATTGCTAAACCATCTCAGCCTCTTATGCTTTAGTCAGCCTCTTATGCTTCATTTTCTCTACACGGGTCAATCATCTTAGAGTACACTCTTTTAGTCAGCCTCCCATTCTCTATCCTCTCTATACAGTATAGCTAAATTGTCTTAGAGTATTTCTCCTTATGCTTCCAATCATATTCACATCAACGCCGCAATTATCTCTCAATTCCTCATGCATGTGTGACTCTCCATGAAAATTTTATTACTCGTGCTCTTGATCTGTATCCTCCCAACAGAATCCAAGCTTCAGTTCCATACGTTAGTGTAGAAACCACAATGCTGCCATTCAACGATTTTTTTTACTTCAGTATTCACTTCCCTTTCCTTATCAGTACTTTCAGCAAACAAGCAGCCCTTTTCCCTTTCTACACCCTATTATTCGCTTCATCCACTCACCACCCTGCCTATGTACTTGAAAGCACTCACATTCTCCATTTCCTGACCATCCAACCACATCAAAGAAAAAAAAAATTACCCTTACCTCCATACTTTTTTAGATTTCGTTTTTTTCATATACTTATAAACTCATTCATGAAATATTGCAACTCCAACTCATCTTCACTTAACAATACGGTAACATCTGCAAACAACAGTAGATCCTCTTTCCAAACCCTACCCTATATTACCAAGAGAATTTTAACACCCACGGCCCGAGACTGTATCGCATGCATAACGCCATATACATATATATATATATATATATACACACACACGGGGTTAAAAATGAAACAACGAAATTTAATCGGGCCACCCAGCAAAAACGTTATATTTGACAAAGTAATAATATAGTAAAAATTTCATACAATAGAATAGTATTTAGCGGTCGATACCAAATTATAAGAATGGGTAAACCCTATGGGCATGTAATTATAGGCCATGACAATGGTAGCTGTGACGGACGGGCTAACACATGAACTTTTCTCTCTCTCTCT